>NW_012267306.1:5986435-6135089 GCF_000151885.1 Dipodomys ordii
AAGGGATGTGAAAGGTAAACAAAGGAGGAGGCTGCAATGCTTGGTAAGAAATGTATGCATTATCCTGCCCATGTAATTGTAACCCCTCTGTACAGTATGTCCACAAATAAAATAAAATTAAATAAAAAAAATAAGACTACATATACATAGAGCTCCCTTATGACCTAGCAATCCCACTTTCAGGCATTTACCCAAATGATCACGAACAAGGCCATACTAAAGCTACCAGCACAACTATGTTTATCACAGCACTATTTACTATAGCTAAGATATGGAACCAAACCATTCTATTGTTCTTAAAGCAACTGACTTCTTAATCTAATTTGAAACCTTGCCTGTTTCTGTATGCTTTCTTACATTTGCAGTTTCTAATTTTTGTTTCTTCACTTAGTATCTTTCATATAATCTCATATAATTTCTTTCACATAGTCAATCTTTCATATAATTTCTCACTCAAGTTCTCAAAATAACATGGATTCCAGAAAGTTATCCCATATATTTCTGTATTTTAAAATGGATTATTGAAATTTAATACATTCTGACTTTCTACCCAAACTTGGACTGATTGCAATTGCTTTTTTCTTTTATGATTTATGACCTAATATTAACATTGTATACCCTTGGGTATGCCTTCCCAATATCATGTGGGAGATAAACAGCTGATCGTTTTTAATTATAAAATGTTTTCTCTTAAGCTCAGACTGGTTACTATATTTTATTAGAATCCTAGACTGAAAATTGCTTTCCCACAGAAATTGAAACAATTTTAATTGTTCCATAACCTTTAATATTGCTGACAAAAATTCAGATACAATTCTAATTATTTATTCTTTGGAAGTAATTCTTTTTTTGGTTGTCTGTTATTCCCTTTGAAAACTTTTAATTATCTCTAAAGTTCTGAAAGTTTACAATAATGTTTCCTATTTTTGTCTGTGATTCTAACATGAACTCTAGATAAGTAAAAAATGGGATACACACACACACACACATATACACACACATAATAGAATTTTATGCTTCTATCAGAAAAAATGATAGTGCCATATTTGCAAGGAAATGGAAAAACTATATTAAGCAAAGTAAATCAGACTCAAAGAAAAATAGGTTTTTTTTGTTTCCCTCATATATAATAGAGTACACCTATAAATTTACAAGTAAACCCAATGGATAGTAAAAGACAAAAAATACATTTGGACACTACATATTAAACAGTACTCTAAACATTCACAGAATGAGACCAAAGGAGGGTATTCTTAGAAGAAGATCCCAAGGGCTCAATAGCTATGAGCATAAATGATCATATGAAATGATGCTTATCAAAATAACTACAAGAAATGGTAATGAGATTTTATTTTTCTGTTTGTAGTTCTTTTTTTCCTGTTTTTGCCCTTTTGTCATTATTTATTTATTTCTGTACCCTTTGCTTTGCATGCAAGTTTATCTGATTTGGGGAGGGGAAAGGGAAGCCCAGAAACAGTGGGACAAAGGTACACTAGACACTATAATGCAAATGAACTATATAACTTGGGGAGGAAAGGAGCTGGGAGGGAATAAAACTGGGAGAAAATGAGGAAGGTGTGACACTGTTCAAAAAATAAATGTACTCATTGCCTGACTTATGTAACTGTAAGCCCCTCTGTATATCACCTTGACAATAAAAATTAAAACAGAAAAAGTTCAAGGCTAGCTGGAACTGCATGAAACCTTGTCTGAAGAAGAAAAAGAAATTCTAGTTCTCATCTCATTTTTACTAAATATAGTTGCCGTCATTAATTTTTTATTTACATTCAAGTTTTGTTTTTCTTTTCTGTCTTCCTAGAAGTATTAAGAATTTGGAAAGCTGGGTTACTGAATCAAAGCACTAGATATCAGGTATTTCAAACTTATGAAGGATTTACTTTAAAAATGATTACACTTTGACAGGAACTTTCAATATGAGATATTTACCCTTCAACCATTTTTTTTATACAGACAATCATTGTGACTAACTAAAAGAGAATGTTATACAGAACATCTCTGAAGCTACTCATTTGATTCAGTGAAGTTTAATGCTTAATGATTTGCAACTTACTATTCTCTGGGAAAGCCGAGTTTCTTCAAATAATGTTGTTGAGAGAACTAGATATCCATTTGCAGAATAATGAATTTTAGTTATCATCTCACTCAAATTGGATTAAATACTGAAACTCTAAAACCTTTTAAAAATCTCTTTTGAAATCCTTACACTTTCTATTACATTTTTCCTTGGTTACTATATTTATGAGTTATTTCAAATTCTCTGTTAAGCCAATAAGTCACTCAAAAACAAATCCTCAAAGAAACAACTGCCTGATTAACAAATGAGCTATAGACTTAAAGAGAGACTTCTCAGAAGAGGAAATAAGAATGGCCAATAGGCACATGAAGAAATGCTTGACCTCTCTAGCAAATAAATGCAAATCAAGACAATACTGAGATTCCACCTCACCCCAGCTAGAATGGTTATAATCAAGAAATTTAGTAACAACAGATGCTGGAGGGGATGTGGCCAAAAGGGAACCCTACTGCATTGTTGGTGGGAGTATAAACTTGTTCAACCACTCTGGAAAGCAGTATGGGGGTTCCTCAAAAGACTACACATCGAGTTCCCTTATGACCCAGCAATCCCACTTTTGGGCATTTACCCAAATGATCACAAACAAGATCATACCAAAGCTACCAGCACAACCATGTTTATCTCAGTATTGTTTACCATAGCTAAGATATGGAACCAACCCAGATGTCCCTCAGTAGATGAATGGATCAAGAAAATGTGATACACACACACACACACACACACACACACACACACACACACACACACACACACTGAAATTCTATGCCTCCATCAGAAAAAAATGACATTGCCTCTTTTGTTAGGAAATGGAAAGACTTGGAAAAAATTATATTGAGTGAAGTAAGTCAGGCCCAAAGAAAAATAGGTCCCAAGCTTGTTGCTTTTTAGGGGTATCTTCAAATGTCTGATTTTCTTTCAATTTCTGTGATGATATTGTATATTAGAAAGGGCCAGCCTCTGATCCAGTCCTCCCAAACTACTTTTTTATATAAGAGGAATACATTAAGCATCCTTGCCAAAGATTCTAGGGCATGGGGCTCTTATCAACTGTCTTCCTCATCAGGAACAAAGTTGCTTTTTTGTTTGCTCTTTTTAAAAAAATCTACTTAGTTTGTGCTAAATCGATGAAAACATAGTAGATTTATCAGTCCAAACTCTGTTCTCCTCTAGTTGGTTAGTCTGTGTTGGAACCAGCAAATCTTCAAGATTAGCAAGTCAGAAGGATATCCCCTGAAAAGTTGAGATGTTAGACACATGAGTCAACATTTTTTTCTTCTCAATGGAAATCTGAGAGCTGGAACTATTTTTTCTGGCTTATTCGGTGCAGATCTATATCTACCATCCTAAGCTACTATTTCCAATCTCCTTTGACAACTATAATACTGTATCAGATGTGTTTCATCTATAAGAATGATCAGACAGAATTTGGTCCTTTGGGGAGCACCCTCAGATTAGAGACACTGGAACTATAACGTTACCTCTTCCTTTATCTTGAACAATTCTCAAGCTAGGATTTGGCACATGTATACCATTGCTGCCAGGGTCAGAGACTCTAGCAAGTACATGTTTTGAGTATCCATGCTGTAATTGGTGAGTGGCTTTATATTCCTCTGAGGTACAGGAGCCTTTCAATAGTTTATGAGTCCTTGAGTAGATGGGAAGATTTGTTGACATGTTATTTTGACTTCAGAATGAATGTATGTTAGCATATGGGATGCCTAAAGGATGACATACCCTTAATAATTTGATAAACTATGCCCACACAGTTAATTCTATTCATTTAGCAAATGAAGACATTTCATGGATATAAGAATCAGATTTTTAAAGTTTTTTATTGTGAAAATACTGTACAGAGGGCTTATAGTTACATGAGCAAGGTAATGAGTACATTTCTTATCAAGCATTGTTGCCTCCTCCTTTGTTTCCCCTACCATCCCTTTCCTCCCACTTCCACAACTACACTCTCCCTCAAAGCCCCCCCCCATAAAATTATAAAGTTCCTTTCAACAGTGTCTTGCACATATCATTGTTACAATGGGTTAATCTGTATCCCTATTTAAACATTTTGTTTTTTCCCTTCCCCTCCCCAAATTATACCGACATCAAATACAGTGATAACAGGGGTTATACCATGGGAAAGAACATACAAAACAACAACAAAAAATCAAATGGTACCTTATAAATATGTTAGAAACATTGGCAAGCAAGAAAATAAAAACACTTGTAACCCTATCTTGGGGTTCATTTTGCTTAACATCATCTTGGATTTTTTGAATCTCTACTTCTGAGTTCTCCTGAACATCTAGTCACACTACTCATTTCACCTTAAAGCCTTTCACAATCTATTTCTCTATTTCTCATTTTTTTCTGTTTTTTTAAATATATATTGTTATTGTAAAAATAGTGTACAGAGGGGTTACAGTAACATGAGTGAAGTAATGAGTACATTTCCTATTGAGCATTGTTACCCCCTCCTTTGTTTTTACCCTACCATCCCTTCCCTCCCCACCACCCCAACTTCTCCCCCACCACAAGTTGTAAAGTTCATTTTCAACATAGTGTCTTGTACAACTCATTGTTACAATGGGTCAACCTGTATCCTTGTTCCAGCATTTTGTCTCCAAATTAGAAAAATGTATATACAAGATGCAGGGCATTAGAATCAATACAGTGAAAACAAGGGTTATACCATGGGGGAAGAACATACAAAACAAACAAACAAACAAAAAAACACAGCACACTATAAGTACATTAAAAACAACAGCAAAATGGTAAAACCTCTTGGGTCCCTATCTTGGGGTTCATTTTGCATAGCATCCTCTTATGTGATTGTCCTAGATGTATACTAGTTATTGCAAATAAGGGAAATCATGGCACCTATATTTTTTAAGGCCTGGCTTACTTCACTTAATATAATTTTTTCCAAGTCTTTCCATTTCCTAACAAATGGGGCAGTGTCATTCTTTCTCATGGAGGCATAGAATTCCATTGTATTCCATGTACATATATATATATATATTTATATATCACATTTATATATATCACATTTATATATATCACACATATATATCACATTTCTTAATCCATTCATCTACTGAGGGGCATCTGGGTTGGTTCCATATTTTGGCTATGGTGAATAATGCTGCAATGAGCATAGTTATGCTCGTAGCTTTAGTATGGCCTTGGTTGTGATCGTTGGGTAAATGCCCAAAAGTGGGATCGCTGGGCTATAGGGGAGCTCTATTTTTTCCTGTTTTATTGCTTTTTTTCTTTGCCCTCATTTGCTCTCTGGAACTCTCCATCTGCTTTCTAGTATTACAGCTCTGAGTTTTGGGTGGAAGAGTTGTTAATGTTTGATGGTTCTCTGGTACTTCTAGCAGCTTGTTGTCATTGCTGCTGCCAGTGAGAGAAGCCCCAGCACCTTGTCTCTTCTTTTTCAACAGCTTTCCTTTACTCTACATCCATGATAAAGATCACAAGAAAGCTAATCACCAGTGGCCCACATATGCAATCCTAGTTATTCAGGAGACTGAAATTCGGAAGATTGTAGCTTAAAGTCAGCCTGCAAAGAAAGGTCTGAGGGATTCCATCTCTAATTAACCAGCAAAAATCAGCACTGCATTTTGGCTCAAGTAATAGAGTGAAAGCCATACAAGCAAGTTGAAAAAGCAGGAGGAGCCCCTGAGTTCTAAGCCAGGTACAGGAAAAAAATAGAGAAAGAGAGAGAGAAAGAGCGAGCAAGAAAGAAAGAAAGAAAGAAAGAAAGAAAGAAAGAAAGAAAGAAAGAAAGAAAGAAAGAAAGAAAGAAAGAAAGAAAGAAAGAAAGAAAGATAGAGAGGAAGGGAGGAAGGAAGGAAGGAAGGAAGGAAAGAAGGGAGAAAGGAAGAGAGAAAGGAAGGGAGAGAAAGAGAGAAATGAAGAAAGAAAGAAAAAAGAAAGAAAGAAAAAAAGAACAAAATAAAGAGAAAGAGAAAGAAAAAGGAAGAAAGCAAACTTAAAAATTCCCTTGGCAGGTACTTAGCAGAAGATCCTTTCACAATCTAGTCTGTTTCCTCTTCTTTGCTTTATTTTTTTTTCAACTTATCCTTTCAACAACTTTTTTGAAACTGTCTTGAATATTGTCACAAAACATTTTTATTCATTTATTATTTTAATGGTTATATGGTAGTACATGAATTAAATAATATATTAATTTTCTTGTCCTGAATAGGAAATATATTTTGTTTTATAAAGGCATTTTTATATATTTTATGCTGATCTGTTTAAATGTAGGGAGAGAAATATGTAGGATCTGTGACATCTTAGATTCAGAGAAATGATGAATTTCTTAAGTTGTAATATAACACTACTCACATACATAACACTGGTTCATTAAAATAAAATAAGATTGATTTTCTTTATAATCTTTGAATAATCTATATACATTAAATACTTATTCTTAATAAACTTTAGTAGCCTGTCTAGAATCCAAATTTGCACTGCATTTTAAGTCAAAAAAAGAGTAAATACCAATTCACAAATTACAAAATTTGAAAATAAACCTTTAAAGCAAAAAAGGTTGTTAAAATCTAATGATTTTGTTGGTGAGTTAACTATGCTGCCGTTCTAAGTGAAAACCCATTTCTGTAAAAGTTTATTAGGAATCAGATGTCTTTTACTTTGTATACAGTCCATTGGCATTTAATATGCACTAATACTTTTTAAAAATTAGAAACTATTTCCATGACATAAGTCATCTTTAAAGGTGGCTATTTAGATGCAAAGAATCTATCCTGAAAATGATGTGTAGATTTTAAAGGTTTGAATAGGAATTATTATTGGTAAGAATCCAATGAGTCCTTTTTTGTATTTCCTTCATTTTTGGTTGTTATACATCAAATAGAAGTAATTTCTTTCTTGCGATTGTTTCTAACATATTTATAAGATGATTTCTTTGTTGCTTTGTATGTCCCTCTCCCACGGTATAACCCCTGCTTTCACGGTATTTGATGTTGGTATAATTTGTGAAAGGGAAGGGCAAAAACAAACCATTTAACTAGGGATACAGGTGGACCCATTGCAACAATGAGATGTACAAGTAGTTATGTTGAAAAACGAACTTTACAACTTTGGCAGGGCGGGGGGCGGGGAGGGGGGCGCAGGTGTGGGGATGGGGGAAGTATGGGAAGGGATGAGAAGGGGAAACAAAGGAGGAGGCATCTAATTGTAACCTCTGTACGGTATTTTCACAATAAAAAATTTAAAAAAATCCATTTATGCAAGGTGTGAAATTCCCTGAACCTTAAATATTCCACTTTGGCTATTTTGGCTATATTGTTCTGCTTCTTTCAGATTTCACTTTCACAAAGAGATCACTTGAGTATCTATCAGGGTCTAAATATTTAAGCAAATTGTTTTTAATTTATAAATTATAAATTGTATTCTCTTATAGAACTTAAGTAAAGGTATTATTTAATCTTGAAAAAGAAATGCATGTTATTATTATTACTGAAAGTTCTACAATTTCTCTTTTTTTTTAATGTCTTTATTATCCTTAGGATGTTGTATGAAAAAGTTGGCCTTCAACATAGCAGTTTATGAACACAGTGAGTCAAAGTCACCTCTTTCAACATTCTTACCCACCCCTCCCTATATACCCTGTCCTCCACTTTTCTTAATTTTTAGGATATGTATTAATGTGGGGGTTTTTCCATTTAACAAAGTAGTTTATGAAACTGATCAAGATTCATTGTATACATAACCAAGATTTTGCTATTAGTAAAAGAGAAGATCTGTATTTCTATACAGGCTAGGTTTATTGTTATTTTTACACGTGCAAGTTTGAGGCAAGCTTGGGCTGCATATTTAGATTCTGTCTCAAAAAAATATGTGTATGAGCCAGTCACTGTAACACACCCATGATTCCATTTACTCAAGAGGCTGAAATCTGTTGTTAGTGCTTCAAATCCAACCCAGGCAAGAAAAGTCTTATCTCCAATAACTAGTCAGAGAAAGCTGGAAATTGAACTGTGCCTTCAGCAAAAGACATTCAGTCACAGAACCCAGGACCTAAGTTCAAGCTCCAGTATGTATACACACACACACACACACACACACACACAGAGAGAGAGAGAGTGAGAGAGAGAGAGAGAGAGAGCATGTATGTATTTATCTATTTATCAATCATTTATGTACTTACTATTTATTTATATCTGTGCCTTGAAATATTCAAGACTATAAGAATGAACTATAAAAATACTGAACTACCTTATTATTTCCCTGTATTATAATTGTGGCATAAGAAACCATTTATAGTTGAAGAATTACAAATAAAAACTAAGTAGGAAAAATTTAAAGCAATTTTTGAGGCAATCTTAATTCTTTTAAGGTTATTTATATAACTAAATGGTAAGCAAAATACTCTCCTTTTTGTGGAAAAGTGCTATTTTTGTGGAAATGAGCTATGTATAAAGAAAAAAATCTACTTTTTCTTGATTGTTCTCTGCTTCTTTTATATATTACTCTTAACATAACTTTATATTTCTAAGTTTTAGGCTTATGCAAATGCACAAAGACACACATACTAATCTAGATTTTGTTTAAAATTAGGTTGATAATATATGTATTCTTTCACAGATGGTTTTTTACTTGATGTGTCTGTAAAGCTCATATTAGTAACTATCTTCTTTTAGTATTTAAATCTTTTTGGAAAGATATAATTGTCATGATTTATTACACAAGTTATTTATGAGATAAAATATTTGTATGTGTGTGTACGTGTATGCATTAATACTAGGGCTTGAATTCAGGACCTTGTGCTCTTGCTCTTGCTTTTCCTCTGTAGACTGGCACACTATCACTTAAGCTACACCTCTACTTTCATCTATTTGATGGTTAATTGGGGATAAGATTCTCACAGATGTTTCTACCTGGGCTGGTCTGCTAGTCAGTTTCCTGAGTAGCTACTATTATAGGCATGAGCCATTGGTGCTTATAGCTAAGTTGCGCAAGTTTTAAATGACAGTTTGGTGTGTTGTGTCATAGGTATGACCCTGTGAAAAAAGGCTACAATGAAAAGCTGAAAATATCCTTTACTAGAAGTTTCCTTCATTTTACTATATCAGTTCTCCACAAAGCTTCTTTCAATTACATCCATAAACAGCAACTAAACTGCTTTATTTCCATATAAATTCACCTGTATTTTATAGAAGTTTATATAAATGCAATAATATACACTTCTTATGTCTTGGTCCATTTTATGCGATATAATCACTTAAAATTATTTTTCTCTTTTAAATATAAAGTATTTGTATTTATGGTCTATGACATGGAAATTTGATAACATATATATATATATATATAACACATAGTGGTAAAACCAAAGTATCAGTATTTTAAACCTTCAAATATTTATTTTATTTTATTTATTTTATTTTGTTTTTTATTGTGAAAATACTGTACAGAGGGGTTACAATTACATGGGCAAGATAATGAGTACATTTCTTATCAAGCATTGTAGCCTCCTCCTTTGTTTCCCCTTCCCATCCCTTCCCCTCCTCTCCCCCCAACCCCCCCACCCAATCCTCTTCCCCTCTACTCCCCCGCTCCTTGCACCAAAGTTGTAAAGTTCGTTTTCAACACAATGACTTGTACATCTCATTGTTGCAATGGGTCCACCTGTAACCCTATTTAACCCTTCCCCTCCATGTGTTAGGATCATTGGAATTTTTTCCAGATACTTTGAAATACATAAATAAATTTTGAATGTGCATATCACTGGGGTATTCCTTTTTATTTATCAATAATGTTCAGTTGTACATATATACCACAACATATTGAATTATACCTTTCACATGTAGGTTATTTCAGTTTGGGTTGTTGCAATTATGGATTGTTATGATTATGAACATTTGTTTCAAGTCTTTTCCAGGATACATGCTTTGATTTCTCTTTGGGGAAACACTTTGAAGTGTAATGTCTGGGGGACATCTGAAGATTTTTGAGACTGCTTTTGTAATTGATTTCTAATTCAGTTACCTTGTGACCAGAGAACAGTACATGACTTATATTGTTTTAAACGTATTGGGACTTGTTTAAAGCTCAGAATATAGTAAGCTCATACTCGAGGGAAAGAATGTGCATTCCTGTTCGGTCATGTGTTCTGTAAGCAGTAAGTAGGTAAAATTAGTTAAAATTGATGTTCTTACTTCTTATATCCTTAGCGAGTTCTTGTCTACTTGGCAACTTTAGAGAAAGAAATACTGAAATTTCCTCCTCTATACATTTTGCATTTTGAAACTCTGTTAAAAGTGCATGGATATTTGGTGTTGTTATGATCTCTTGTTGAATTGATGCTTTTATCTTTATAAAACAAATCTTTCCATATGATAAAAGTCAGAATTTACTTGGTGTGTACCTATGTCTGGTATTTTTTATTCTGTAATGTTATTCTAGCTGTTAAATTTAGAATTTTTTTTGTGCATGAAAAGACTCTTTCAATAATCTTTAAAATGCAAATGTGTTGTTGATTTTTTCATTCTTGCTTTTAGAAATTCAGTTTCTCTTCCTCCCCTCTCTTTCTCTTTCTTTATGAATCTTTTATTCATGTGTTCAATTTTTATATTATTATTCTCTTGAATTTAAAGTTACATTTAAATAATTTTCTTTTGCATGTCTTATCTTCTAGTAAGACTCTCTAATGTATTTTCAGTTTGGACAATCTACTTTTGCTTTGAAGTCCAATCTGATCCTTTTTATATCTCCCATATCTTCATTTTAGAAATATATTTAACATTTCTTCAGGTTTTCTGACCATAAGTAACAGAGTTATGATAAATGCTCTGATCTTTGTGTCCACTATTCCTATCATCTATAATTTCAGGCTGTTTCAGGTGATTAATTATTCTCCTCAGTATAATATATATTTTCTTACCTCTTTCCTATCTCTTGTATTTTTTTCCGCTGGATTGTACATTAAGTAGTACTTTTGAATTTGTAAGAATGGTCTTTATTCTAGGATAGAGTTATTTATAAATTAATAGGCCTACTGTGGTCTTGCTTTAAATTTTGCTATGGTAAACCATACACATTAGACTAGGATGAATTTTTCTGTTCTGTAGAACCAAATCCTAATTGATATTGCATGTCTTAAAATTACGAGATCTGTGGCTATTTGGAGCAAGCTTTATTCCCAATAGTGGGTAAACTCCAAACACTATTTCCTAAGTCCTTTCTGGTGATTCTCTACTCCTGGAACATTTCCTCAAACCTATGTACTCAGAAGTAATTAAATGAATTAAGGATAGGGGAGAGCCTCCCTTATTAATACTTTGATCTGCAAATATTAACTTCTGAGGTTTGCTTTTCTTAGATTTCTGACTAAGAAAATCTAAGAAACAACATTTCAACCATGTTTTCTGTTTTGGGTTTTTTTGTTTTTTGGTTTTTTTTTGGAGGGGGATAGAGGGCTATCCTGGGGCCTGAACTCTGGGCCTGGGCGCTGTCCCTCAGCTCTTCAGCTCAAGACTTACGCTCTACCACTTGAGCCACAGAGCCACTTCCAGCTTTTTTCTTTTTGCTTATGTGGTGCTGAGGAATAGAACCCAGGGCCTCATGCATGCAAGGCAAGCGCTCTACCACTCAGCCACCTTCCCAGCCACCACTTGAACTTTTGAGCTCAACCAAAGCACCATTCCTAGCATTTGAGTGGTTAATTAATTAATTTTTTATTATTATCTTGAGTAATTGTACAAACAAGTTCCAAATCTACAAAACAGTATATGAATACAAGGTGTCTGACAACATTGTCACCTATCACTCCTAACCCATCTCTTCTCTCTCTTTTCTTTTCTTTTTTTTAAATTGAAATTAGGTGATTACACAAATTTCACATATTTCACAGTATTGTGGAATAGTGATACTTAGTTAAAGTCACAAACACATTTTAACCTTCACAAGGAAAATTGTCTTTATCATGGTCCATAAAATTTGTGAATTCTATGAGCTTTGACAATACAATTATTTCTTCTATATCAGGCGGTGTTTAGTGGTTAATTTTAAGACATGAGTCTCAAAGACATTCCTGCCTAGGCTGGCTTTGAGCTTTGATCTTCAAATCCCTGCTTGTGAGTAACTAGAATTACAGGTTTGAGCCATTGGTACCTGGCCCATATTTGTTTTTAAAATCTCTGAGTTAGAGCTAGGAAAAAAATGGATGTACATTATAGAAATTGTTATAGAAAGAACAGTTATAATATTCTCACAGTTCTGAAGAAGACTTCAGCAGAGACTAATATATCAACAGTAGTATTTGCTTTAGCAAATACTGTTTTTGAAAAGTCATTTATTTAAAATATTGTGTGCCAGTTATTAATAGAAGTAACACATCTAGTATTTGTTAGAAAATGTATAGACTAGGAGTGGTCTCCATTATATTTCATACTTTACCCAAAGTTAATAGTTTTTACATTAATGATTTTCATTTTAACAGAAAAAATACTTATGTTGAACAAAGCAAAACACATTAAGTTTTCTGATAGCTTCAGTGCTGACAAGTTTATCCATATGTATAGTATTGTACCAAGAATATTCCTTCAACAGTAGCTTTTGACATTGGAATTTAACATGACTATGAAACATAGTTTAATGAATTTGGTGGATATAGGCTCTCCTTTTAGCTTAAACATATTTATAATTATCAGGATAGCTTACCATAGACATTGCATAAACATCATGAGTAGAATTCTTATCTTTTTGCCTAACAAAATTTAGGATTTGAAATCTTTCTTTAGTGGTTACAATATTCATACTTAAAGAGAATGCAGTCTTTCTGTAATGTGATATATTCCATGCAAGATAATTATCATTAATAATCTATTGAGCAATGTTAGATAATTGGAAAATTATTATTATTTTTGTCTGCAAAGATAATTCAATTTGATGGCTATGGATATCTTCCCCTAGGAAAACACTAAGATTTTAAAAGGTGAAAATAGATGAAGAGTGAAACTGCTGTGAATCACACCTTATGAAAGAGAAGTATTTCACAGCTTTGTTCTTCTTAATTAATAAACATGCTAATAGAAGTTTTTTTCTGTCTGCCTATTGGTTTTGTGATCCAGGCAAAAGCACCAATTCTGGACTGGGCACTTAGTTCAAAGGAGGATTCTGAGTGAGCTTGAGACCAAGGACAGATCACAGTTTTAAAGAACTTGTTCAGTTTTCAATTTGGTGAGGTGAGGCCTTCAAAAAAAAATGCCACATTTAGTGGTATATATAGACAATGGAATTCTATGCCTTCATCAGAAAGAGTGACATTGCCCCATTTGTTTGGAAATGGAAAGACTTGGAAAAAATTATATTAAGTGAAGTAAGCCAAGCCCAAAGAAACATAGGTCCCATGGTCTCCCTTATTTGCAATAACTAGTCTGAGACAAGCAGAAACGGTCAGGTAAGTTGATGTTAGGCAAAATGAACCTCAAGATAAGGATTCAAATGTTTTTTCTTTCTTGTGATTGTTTCCAACATGTTTATAAGATGATTTCTTTGTTGCTTTGTATGTCCCTACCCCACAGTATAACTCTGTTTTCACTGTATTTGATGTTGGTATAATTTGTGGAGGGGAAGGGAAAAAAACAAATCATTTAAATAGAGATACAGGTGGACCCATTGCAGCAATGAGATGTACAAGTCGTTATGTCGAAAATGAACTTTACAACTTTGGCGGGCGGGGGCGGGGGGAACCTGAGCGCGAGAGGTTGGAGGCAGGAGATGGGAAGGGATGTGAAGGGGAAACTAAGGAGGAGGCTACAATGCTTGATAAGAAATGTACTCATTACCATGCCCATGTAATTGTAACCCCTCTGTATGGTATTTTCACAATAAAAAAAAATTAAAGCTACCAAATTTAATTCTATTTAATACATAGCTGACGAGTAACAAAAAATGCCACATTTAAAACACAATTTATCTGTAAAAGTGGTGGGTGTTTAAAAGGGGAAAGTAATTTAAAAAGCTGACAAGTATTTAGCATGAGGTGCACAAATGCACTCTGAATTACTGAATGTATATAAGACTTTATTGTGGCTCAGCACACTTCTTTTTCACCTCCTCATATTTCATGCCTGCTTCTCCTGTTGGCTTCGCTCGGCTCCCTCCGATGCCATGTGCATGTGCTTGCTTGTTCTGGATCCATTACTAGAAGATTTTTTCCGTTTCTTTTAAATTTTTCTTGTGTCCTGATCATAAACCACATGACATCATTTTAATAACTTCTTATTGCTCATGTATTGCCTTCTAATGTTTTAATATTAATGTTATCTCTAAGAATAATGATGTCATCTTTTTCATTCTTTTCATTGTTTTGCTTTTCATTTTGTTTTTCTTTTTACTTTTACTGAGACTCTTTCCAGCTCTGTGATGGTATTTAAGGCCTCTCACTAGACCCATTCATTCAAAGCTGATACTTTACCACATGAACCATGCCCTGATTTTCTGCATTTTACTGATTAATTGGAGATAAGACTCTCATGGACTTTTCTGCTTTGGCTGGCTTCTGTTCCTCAGATCTCAGCCTCCTGAGTAGTTAGGATTACAAGAATAAGCAACTTTCTTTTTCATTCTTTGTATTACTAGTCACTGGATTCTGAAAAGTTATTATTGCCAATTATTAACTAAATTATTTCTCAAAGAACTAACTTCTGTTCTTATTAATTCTATTGTATTCTATTTTCTTTTTCTGGTTTGTATTTTATTATATCTGTACTTTGGTTATTGTATTTCTTTTTTTCTTCACTTTCTGAAGATTGTAAACTTAGAAAAAGAAACCATTTTTATGCCTTTGGAATTATCTAATATAGCACAAAAATTATACAGTTTCATTAAGGATTGAATTATCGGTATTTCACATACTTAGTTGTGTTTTTGTGCATTCTCCTGGTTATGTTTCTTATTTCTAGGAGACAAGATTTATCTTCCTGTCTTTCTGGGGCTTGAGCTCTGGGCCTGGGTGCTGTCCCTCAGCTCTTCAGCTCAAGGTGAGTGCTCTACAACTTGAGCCACAGTGCCATTTCTGGTTTTCTGGTGGTTTATTGGAGATAAGGGTCTCACTGAATTTCCTGCCTGGGCTGGCTTTGAACACGATCCTCAGATCTCAGCCTCCTCAGTAGCTAGGATTACAGGCGTGAGCCACTGGTGCCCGACTGTATCCTGTTTCTAATACTCAGCACTTACAAACTGAATCATAATAAAATTCTGTAACTCTAAAACTTTTTGATTTTTATGTTTTAATTATACATTTTTGTAAATAGGAAAAATTACATCTTTTAAAAAAGCAGATGAATAGTCTACTTTAAGTGTTTTAAATACCTCCATATTACACTTAAATAAATCATTATTCCACTTAAAATAACCATTGCCATACTTGAATTTAATTTAATGTGTTGCTAGATAATTTCAGTTTATCCTATCTGATTGTTATAATTTAGTAATTTTCTTTTGTGTTTTTGGAAGTGCATTAGGTACAATTTCAGTAGTATTATTATGATTTGTATTGTATTCATCTTTCTGATTTTTGGAGTTTGCTTTTTAGACAATAAAGGTATATGAGTAATTCATAAGAGACTACAATAAAGTCTTATTCTTAATGAATAATTTAATAAATTTATGACAATATATTTTCATTTAAGTATTTTACTCATAAATATTTTATAAAACATATTTATTGTTATTGTTTCAATTTAAATATCTAGAAGGTAAGAAATACGCAGTAAGTGTGGGTATAATTATTTTAAAAAACCTTGATATTATGGACCAATTTCAACTTTCTACTGTTTTTATTTCATTTCTTATAATATTGGGGCTTCTATTCAGCACTCTTGTCCTTTACCAAAAAAATATATTGTTTTATTTTGGCAGTGGAGATGAATTCTTTCATGTTTTCATTCTCTGAAAATTATGTCATGAGATATAATTTCTTGTGAATAAATTTGACCAAAGCATGAAAAAAAAAACTTTCGTTTGGTAGACTTCTCAATAATAGTCATTCTCTTATACTATAAAACAGAAAATAGTAGAACTATAAAGAAATGTGCTTTGAAAAACCTAATATTTTAGCTTTTGATCCAAATGTCATTTTTTGAATTTATAGGAAATTTAAATATGTGCAAAGGTATATCTACAAGGGTTCACAGTGCAGCTGTAGTTTCAATGGGAAAATTGTTTAACAAAGTATTATATACTTATAATGTGATTAAATAATATTTATCTATTAAATTTATGTTTCAGAAAGTACTTCTAAAGTTGAAGAATTGTTGAAAAATTCTTGATAAGATATAAAAAATTTGTAAAAATTCCTATGTTCTTAGCTGTATGTAACTGTATTTACATAAACAGAACTGCTTGTCCAAAAAAAAAAAGAGAGAGAGACAAACATCAAAATTTGCAGTGGTAATTATTTGTCTATTTTGTGTGTGTGTGTGTGTGTGTATGTGTGTGTGTGTGTGTGTGTGTTGCCAGCTCTAAGTTTGTAATTAAACAAAACCTGTATTTATTTAAGAAAGAATTGTCAAAGACAGTAAGTACTACTAACTATACTGAAGAAAACAACTAAGAACATCTCCTGACCTTTGGAGTAGAAAGAGTCTCCAGGGAGCATCATTGTCTGTCTTGTCTAGAGGCCCAACAGTGAAACCATTTAATTTGTTTCCTATTTTCCCTCTTCCATGCCTAATGAGCTGTGTCAAAGGAAAGTTAAGCTGTGGAAGACATAGGAGCCACCTAAAGTTATCCTAAATTTAAAAAAAAAGAACCAATTATAACTAGAAGTTTTACAGCATTAATGAAAAGATGGCTTATATCTCTGGAGGTTTCGAAAATGTTTTCCAGATAGATAGTGTTTCATTTCATGTTTCCCAGAATGTATTATAGTCTTAAAAAACAAAACAACAACAAAAACAATAAAAACCTAGAACACTGGGAACTTGTTAGCTTAGTGACCAAAAATGACTTATTTTGGCCTGAGGATAATGCACTTGTTAGGGAGATGGTAATGAATAGAGGAGTGTGTTCATACTACCCTTCAATTTATATTTATGTATAAATTTTGTTGTCCTGGGGCTTGAACTCTGGGCCTGATCATTGTTCTTGAGCTATCCTGCTCAAGACTGATGTTCTATCACAGTTCCACTTCCAGCTTTTTTAGATGTTAATTGGAGGGAGAAAAGAGTCTCAGACTTTTTTGAACATGCTGATTTCAAACTGTGATCCTCAGATATTAGCTTCTTGAGTAGCTAAAAATACAGGCATTAGCCAACTCCACCCAGCCAGCTTAATTTATATTTTTAATTTGTGCACACATTTTTATCTTATGTTGAAAGGGGTGATATTCTTCAAGATGTATAAACTGCTTTGTAGAATGGCAACCCTTTCCTACAAGTACTTAAAAATAATACATATATTTTTAAAAAGTATTGTGCTACTGTGCTTTATATGGTCATACAATATTATGGAAATTTAAAATTTAACAAGACAGTTTTGACATTTTGTAATATAATCTCACTTAGCACTTGATGGATTCTGAAAGAAAGAGGTATGATATAATTTCTACTTAATAGTATTATGTTTCTTCATACTTGGAACAAAATAAAAGCACATTAAGTCTGAAATGGAAGGTAATTGTCCTGAGTCCAAGAGAAATAACTCTATAAAACGCCTTGTCCCAGGATTGTACTGGGGTGTTAAAGAAGAAGATAAGAATAATTTCCTAACAACTATAGAAGGGATGCTAGTTTCTTTTCCTGTCATTGTCTCAAAGTTCCTGACTGAAGCGAGGGAGGGAGAATTCATTTTGCTTAGAGTTTCGTGAGATTTTATGGTCAATATTCCATGGAAGGCAAAAAGTCCAGCAATTCACATAAGGAGAGGAAGGCCCTTGGAACCAGGTATGACTTTCAGAGTCATGTCAGCAATAACCTACTGTCTTCTAATACTACCAGGTGGGGACCAATTACTTAACCATGAATATGTGGAGAACACTGAATTTTAAACCATTACGTCAAATAAATGATTCTATTTTAATTCTTGTTTGGTACAAAGCTGTAATGTATATAGAAGCTATGCATATGTGATTTCAATGACTTCTCCTATACATCAAGCTCACTCTACATGTAATTTAGCTTGTCATGCCATGAGAGATAGTTGTTAAAGAATTTAACATATAATTATCAACATAACAATTGTCATTAGAAAACTACTTGTCTTTCTTAATGTGAGTTCCCTAGTGTTCAGAATGTAAGTAATTATTCCAATGTTTTAAGAAAGATAATTATGAGGTTTAGATTAGATAATGTAAATGATAGTTCAGTACAGGGCTAGGAATAGGTTACAGTTGAAATGGCATTCTCCCGTACATACATTTTATTTTTCTTCAACTAATGTACTTGTTCTTTAGCCATTCTGAATTCATTGTAAAAATGTACACATGAGCATCATACATGCACTTTTGCAATATACATATTATATAATTAAAATATGGGTTATATAAATCTTTACATTTTCTATCTTACATCTTTATACAAAGCTTAACATCTCAGACATGTACAAAAATCATGCAAAGGAAAAGTATCAGTACAAAGCAGTGAAGATACTAAAAATATAAAGTGTACTATCACTAGGCTTTATAGTAAATCAGGTATGATTACATATACATGTTCCACTATATATATTTGGGTTACTTTATTTCCAATGAGTAAATAAGAAAAAAGAGAACTGGTTAAAATTTTTGAAATAAATAGAAATTTGTAAAAATTACCTAAATTTAAGTATTGACCTTTGCTTAAATGCTTCAAACAATTTCTCATTTTTGTTCTTGAGTTGAAAGGGAAACAGAAAGGAAAGAGGAGATAAAAGTGAAAGGGAAAAGTTAGAAAAGAGGGAGTAGATGTGAAAGACAGAAAGAAAAACTGAGAGAATTAGTGTTAAAAAGATAAAAAGTTTCCATTACATTGAAAAGAAATGAAGTATCATATCTATCATAGCTAACAACTGCCATCATTTAAAAGTCCATCTTTATTGAGAATGCTATGTCATAACATCTTGAAACAATTTATAATCATAATCTCAATGTGCTGAGATTTTTATATAAACTTGAAGTTACACTGGATATGCTACATTTTCTCTGTTACTGTTCATTGTTGAAATAACAATACAAATATAACCTGAAAATTTTATTTCCCCCAAACACTATTTATTCATAATTTTGAAAAATATGTTCAAAATGAAACTTTACAATTATATGTGTACTTTTTCAGGGCTCTGAATTATTAGTACATTAGTGGTAAGTGAACAGTGGAGCAACTTCTTTTTCCAGTTATCAAAATTTATAAAACCATTATCATTATTGGTAGGATTAATCTTTCTTAGACCACTGAGTATTATTTAAACAATCTTGGGTAGATTGTCACATTTGCTCTGCTGTCTGATAAAAGCCATTGAACCCTTAGTACATAGTTTCTAGATTCTCAGAGTCATGGGAGCTAGGAATATATTCTAGTTTTAAAATATTTCCATATAAACAAATAGTAATATCACAGAGGAAGTGGTAGTGAACACTAGACACTGTGCTATAGTTTGGATCTAAAATGTTCCCTATATGTCCATGTGTTAAAAATCTTACCCCCAGCTATGGCACTATTAGGAGCCATATTAGCACATATTTCAAGGATAGGAGATAGCAGGAAGTCTTCAGAGTCTAAAGACATGGTACTAAGGAGGCAGTGGGTCCTCTTTCCTCTCCCTCTTTTATTAATTTTTTTCCCTACAAAGCAAGTAATTTTGTTCTGTTGAGAGTTCTTGGTCTCAGTTGATCATGAACAGAAACATTTAATACTATTGATCAAAATAAACATCTCCTCTTTATGAGTTGATTACCTCCAATACTTGTTAAAGAAATACAAAGCTAATTAGTGGAATTGGTTTCAGATCATACTATGCAGTGTCTGTCATTAATATCTTAGTTATTTAGGTAAGGAAGACAGGTGTCTCCTCTCCCAGAATCTGGACACTTAGGCTGAATAAACTAGATGAGTCATAATAAAGCCACATTACAAACTATTCAATGAATACTTTTAATAAAAGTTCAAATTGATCATATTAATATATGAAACAAAGTTTCTTGTAGATACATTCTCCATTTCACTTTGTAGTTGTGAAGCTGTAAAATATTTCCTGGTTGTGAATGATTCTGTGAGAGGAAATTTCCTGGAGATTGCCTTCCTCATGGATTGTTAATGGAGAAAAATAGGTGGTTTATTCTCTCTAAATTTTTTAGGTTTAAGGTCTGGGCAAAAAGAGGGAGGGGCCAGCTGTATGTCAAGAACTCCAGGGCAAAAGTGGGCATAAGGCTTACATTTCCATGCTCTGTTGTTTAATAAAAATAGGGTTTCTAGGCGGGGAGGGGGATGTATGGGTGGAGGTCTTTTCTTCTGGAACTACTTCCTGCTGTAAAAGGGTGAAATAGTCAGGTGTCTGCTTCATTGCTCAGCCAGATACCATCCAAGAAGCATCTGCTTGTCAGTGGTTGGTAAAGGTTCTCCTTTTTCTATGACAATGTTATCTAAATGCCATACACAATTAATAAAAGGCAAAAATTGTTGTTAGTATCCCAAGAGAGGAATATGCCATGGAGGGACTGATTCCAAAAGGGGCTTTCAAAGACCTGAAATTGCCTTTTCTGTCTCAAACTGGAAACAGCATGGTACCTGACTCCTGGCATCCTGGAGGAGAGGGAGAAAGACTTTTCCTGCTTTAGGATCACAGTAACCTGAGGAGGAGGTTAGCAGAAATACTTAAAGGTACCAGAACCACAGGTGTCTTGGGCTCTTTGGCTACTTCCTGCTGGACTGGGGGCATCAAGTAATCCCTGGAGATAGGGTCTTTAGGGTCTGGGTCCTGTTGAAAGAGACTTTTGGAAAGATCAGGCAAAAAGCTGACAGGGTGACAGGGTCAGTTAACATGAAAGGCATAGGAGAACACATATTGGCCATGGGCCAGAAAAGTTCCATTTGGAGTATAAGCCCAGTTGGGCCCCATTACAGGGAGGAAGGAATAACTGGACTCAGGGCAGGAAGGCATGAAGGTGGTGTCTAGGTTCTTTTGGGCAAGTGGGTAAGGGAGAGCTTAATGGACTGGTCGTGAGTACCAATCAGAAGCTACTATAAATATAAATAGCAGGTAACAAAGGCAAAACTGTTAACCTTCTGTCCAGTTAGAAGGTAGACAGATGGGCAAGCAAGTATGTCTCTTGATCTCCTGGCTCTGATTAACTTTGGAAGGGTGAGCATAAAGTGACTCCATTTAGGATGTCCTCTCCTCTTCCTCCTCTCCATGGTTTTCCATTGTCAGGACTGACTTTGTTCTGGCTGGTGTTTCAGAATCTATTGCTGGGATAGGCTTTCCCAGTTGGCATTTACTGGATTTGGACTCAAGGCTTGGACACTGTCCCTGAGCACTTCTGCTTGAGGCTACTGCTCTACCACTTAGAGTCACAATGCCACTTTTAGCCTTCGGCTGGATATTTAGAGGTAAGAGTCTCATTAGCTGGGAGATGGAGTTTTAGAGGGATTCTTTGTGCCCGGATGGCTTTGAACTGTGGCAAAAGGAGTCTCTGTCACAAAAACCCTTTTTGTTTCCAATTAAAGCAACAATGAGATCAATGAGATAGAGGTTACCTATAATTTGTTAACAATTGTCTAACAATTGCTTGCCAGAGTTTTCTAAGATAGCCCAGTAGATGTTTTTAATCTGCAAGTGATTGACACTCTAAGTACTGCCCACTGCCTCTGGGCAGCCTGTTTAAAGTGGCTTATATACAACATTTAACTTTTAACAAATGTACAGACCTTTTCTTGGACTAGCCTGTTCAACACTCTGGGTTATAAAAGCGTTTTCTGGCTGGCTGAGGAACCTGATTTCTAGTGGCCCCAACACTGACTCCCTGTGAAGGACTTTAGACAGATCTCAATAGGGACCTAATCTCAGCTCTACAAACTTTTTTACTTAACAGATGAATTTATTAAACAATCATTCTAGGAATCCTAATTTATCTTTTTGGACTTTAAAGAAACCTTTAAGACAATTTTAATTTTAATCTTTGTGTTGGAGGCCAGCCACTCCCACAACTTCCCAAATGTACACGGGGGGGGGGGGGGGGGACACACCATTTTTAATCCCCTTTTCTAAAGTTACTTTAATTTGCATTTAAATGCCCCATTGAAACTGGGCTACACCCTTTACCTCTTGGCCAAAGGTTTAAACTGGCCACTTTTTTTTCCCCTGTAGTCTGAGTTACCTTTAGGATATAAGCAGTTTTTTTTTTCCTTTAGAAATACATCCAGTTGTAAAATAGCATAGTCATCTTATATCCTTTGCTCATACACCCCTTATAGTCTAACCTGTGGGGATTAACATTATAAAAACAATTATCTGAGGTGGCTTGTGTTTTACCCCAAATTAGCAGGTTTTTGGTCATGTGTGATGGAGCAAGGCCGGAGTCTGGGCTAGGCTGTGGCATCTGTAGCACCTCCCGCTGGTTACCTGCAAAAATTTCTACACATACTGGTTAAAGACCTGGTTCACACTGGCTTTTGCAGGCTGGTGCCATTGGTTTAGGCATCTGTGACAACTTTGTTTTGTTTCCTGGGTATTTCCCATACACAGGAGCACACTGTATCTTGAGTCACTCTGGTCCCTTGATCATAAAAGGAGTTGATCGGTATACAGGGGAGAAAATGGAGAATTAAAATCTTAGCCTTAGTTTATTAGCTATGGTCAGAGGTACAATATTTAGCTCAGCATAGATGGACACAGGAATGACATAGATCATAGCCAACTTAATTATCAACTTCATTTACTTTGCAAAGGAAAACATCTTTTCTAACTCCTTTCTCAAAGACTTTAAAAACTGCCTGTTTTATCTTTGGCTTATCGTCAGGTCACAATGTTTTAAAGCAATTTAGATTAAATCACAGCTTCCATTGACAAAGATTTTTAGTAAGCAGAGTACTTGGTAACCTTGAAACCATAACCGTTTACAAATAGACAAATAGACAGACAGACAGACAGACATGTTTGTGCACAGATTATAGATCCTGCTTAGATTTTAAAATCGGCTATTTAAGGGTTTTTGGAATTACTTTCCTTAATTATGATGGAACCACGTGATCAGTTTAAAATACAAAACTTTGCCAACAACAAGAAACTTAGTAAACAGGAGAGAATAAATAAACAGACACTTGGCATGATATTATGGTGTCACTGGACAGGTTGGGGGGGGAGGGTCACAGAATCAAGTTGAGTTGGCACGAAATCGAGTTGGCATGAAATAGCAGTTGAATTCCCACAATGCCAAGATGGCACATCCTCCTCATGGGCTATGCTAGAAAGAGCTGAAGATGTTGACAGTGAAGGTGCATTGTTTCTGGCACACATGGAGCTTCAGGTTCCAACCCCCCACCCCACTACAAAGGCAGATGATGAGTCTCACAGAGGAGGGGGTCCTTCAGGGGAGGGGGCCTTGCAGAAGTGGGGGTCCCGCAGGGGAGGGATCCTGCAGAAGAAGGGGCTGCTGCAGAGGAGGAGTTTAAACTTAAACTCACTCATACTTTTACTTTCAGTTGGAAGGGAGCGGTTAAGACAGAGGGAGAAAGAGTTTTACCTGCCTGAGCACTCATATAAGTGGAATTTTAAATTTGGGGCCAAATTTGATTGTAAGGAAATTTAGTTGCTTTCTTTTCCATGGTAAGAGATGGTGGAACCCAAATCTGACTGAGCATCCGCAGCAGTGAATTTGGCTCAAAAAGTGGGAAACAACCTGTGGGACATGTCATCCCATTTCTCCATGGCATCCCTCAGCCACAGAGGCCATCTGCCATGTCGGCCATAAAGGATCCATCACATCCATCCCAAGGGACCACACAGAGGCAGGCAGGCACAGGAGAAGGATTATTACAAGATTTATTAGAGAAGCCATATTCCCCCCAGAGAGGGAGCACAAGCAGCCTCCACTATCTAGGTACCAGTAGTGTCTACGGGTAGGAAGTGAGGTAGATGGGAGCTCAGGTGGGTCTGGGTAGCTAGAGAGAGGGGCCAGCTGTATGGCGGGAACTCCAAGGCAAAGGTGGGCATAATGTTTACAAGTACTGATGTTGATGGACTACTTTCTTTGAAATTAGGCAAAGGATGGTATTTAAGAGATATTTAAAAATTTTTATTTTATTGTGAAGATGCTGTACAGAGGGGTTACAGTTACATTAGTAAGGCAATGAGTACATTTCTTGTCAAGGATTGTTACCCCCTTCTTTGTTGTTCTCCCACTAACCCTTCCTTCCTCAACCTCTTACTCCTCCCCCCACCAAAGTTGTTAAGTTCATTTCCAACATAGTGTCTTGTGAGTATCATTGTTGCTGTATCATTGTTGCCATGGATTATCCTGTGTCCTTGTTTCAACAATTTGTAATTCCCCTTCCCCAAATAAGCTTTGCTTATAAGTATGAGGAAATCACAACAATCAGAAATCATTAAAAGAGGATTTTAGGAATCGTTAAGGATTTCAACTTGCTTTAGAGGAGATTTAATTGTGAAAATATTAGGTATATAAAGACAGTATATCTAGAAAAAAATATGTGAGCAATTAGACTACCAACCACCATCATCACTGGAAACACAATACAATAATGATTTCTGCTAAGGTTTGTATTTTCTGGATATGGAATCTTAGGGGCTTTTGAATAAATAAAATGCTAAAGGGACACATACTTTAAAAAATATATTTTAATATTGCTTACTTCACTTAATATAATTTTTTCCAAGTCTTTCCATTTTCTTATGAATGGAACAATGTTATTCTTTCTGATAGAAGCATAGAATTCCATTGTGTATATACACCACATTTTCTTGATCCATTCATCTACTGAGTGGCAGCTGGGTTGGATCCATATCTTGGCTATGGTAAATAATGCTGTGATGAACATCGTTGGACTGGTGGCTATAGTGTGGTCTTGTCTGTGGGATTGCTGGGTCATAGGAGAGCTTCATGTGCAGTATTTTGAGGAACCTCCACACTGCTTTCCATGTAGGTCTTATGATCTCCTCATTTATAAGAACTAGAATATGTATATGATTTTCTTGACAGGGGCTCTCAATAACACAAGTGCATAGGACTATAGATAATGCTTAGTTAATATATATAGGTCTATATATAATGAGGCATATTAACATGATCTCCAACTTATAGAAACAAGAGGTACTCATTAGATGCTGTATATAGTTCATTCTTTTTTCTCTACTGTTGTTTTATTTTTTTCTTCATTTCTCTTAGTTTTTTTTGTACCTCTTGTTTTGCATAACAGACAACAGAATATGTAAAGGGAAAGGAAATTACAGAAACAGCAGAACAACAGATGAACCACAGAAACACTGATACTCACTTGACACTATGTTGGATATGAACATTACAACTTCGGTGGGGTGGGACAGGGAGGGGTAAGTGGGAGATAAAGAGGGATGGGGTAACAGTGATTACAAAAAAATGTACTTACTGCCTTCCCTTTGTAACTGTAACTCCCCTGCTCATAACCTTTTCAATAAAAAAAGAATAAAAATATACTTTACACAAATCACTAAATTTTGACAAAATGAAAAGAGCTTTTGGACTTTAAAATAGCAGACACTGTTAATTATAATAAATACAAAAATTATCCTTGTTAATGCTCTCAGGACTTTACAAATATTAATCATTACTTAATTTCAGGACTTTAATAATGTTAAGCTAAACATTTTATTTCTCATGAATTCTTTGGGGATTGCAGTATTTTTTTTTCTGAAGCACAGTAGAAGCCTCTCTGTTCTTGTTTTCAAGGTGAGAAGGTAGGTTTAAGTCTCCACCTTGTGAATTTCTGACAAAATTAACTAAGTGTGAAGTCCTGAATTCAGTCCTCGCCCTTTTTTGGCCACAGTGACATTTTCAGGAGACTTTTCAATTTCAGTGTTCTAAGTTTTATCTATTTTCAGTATAGCTATTATATCTAAAATCTGAAAGTACCCAGAAATAATAAACATATCACTCATCATTCTTTTGCATAAATTAAATCTGACTCCCATCCTCTCAGAAGTTTAGGCATTCTGAATGTAGTATCTTTGCTGAGGGTATATCTTGTGTATCACACAAGATGGAGAGAGATACCACACAACAAGAAGGTATGACAAATGACTTTACAATGTCTTGGTAATAGAATATAAACAACTTCTATAATAGTACAAAATAAATCTACTTTTTGTAATTTTTTAATACCTAAATGAAATTAAATGGTCATGGTTGTTTCCTGAGGAAACTAGGAAAATGCACTTGGCATTTAATATATCAAATTTTCAAATGCTTCTTGGGATATATTTAAAAGAAAAATCAAGAAACATGTAATTGTTAATGCATAGGTTTTTATTTTTTTATTTTTATTTATTGTGAAAATACCATACAGAGGGGTTACAATTACATGGGCAAGGTAATGAGTGCATTTCTTATCAAGCATTGCTGCCTCCTCCTTTGTTACCCCTTATCATGTCCCCTAATGTTACACCAAAGGACCAGAGGATATCTAGTTGAGTAATAAAATTGATGAGTGTGTGTGTGTGTGTGTGTGTGTGTGTGTAGCCTGGAAGGATATGATGCAAGAGTATTTCCACCAATCATAGTATAGTCTTTTATGCAAGTGAAGAATTGTATTTGTACCATAGTCCATCAACTGAGCAACTCGAGTAAAATTAAATACAGGGTCATCTTAGTTTATAAAGACTTTTCTTGCCTATAGTACTACTTTTCAAGGGAAATGCTCCCTTTCTAGAGCAGTCATGATTTTAGCCATAGTTTCAGTGGACATCTTTAGTTGCCAGATTGTCCTCAGAGCAATTATAAAGTACACTAAATGTTTGGGCTACTATGAGGGAGCTTCAGATGGTTGCTAGTAAAGGTATTGTTTAGCTGCAAGTTTCCCATTCAAGACAAGCAGTCACAAGGGGAAAGCTTGCAAAATATCATACTCTTGAGTGCTTTAATTATTCCCGGAAAGCATCAAAAGGATATTTGTAGTAAATACTTATGGAAAATTCAACATAAAGCAATTTTAAAAGCATTAATCAATACTTAGTTATCCTTAACAATGCCCAACAGGTCTTAAGTTAATTACCAGTTCCCCAGTAAGAAATTTGTCTCTTGTTCTGATCAGTTTTGCATCCAATCAACTGTATTCTTTTATAATTTGGAGTCTTGTTTATAAAAATTCACTTTGCTGTAGTCATTAATTTGTGTGTGTGTGTGTGTGTGTGTGTGTGTGTGTGTGTGTGCACACTGCTGTTGGTGTTTGAATTCAGGGTTGTGGCATTGTTACATTAGCTTCCTAGCCCAAGGTTGGCATTCTACCACTTGAGTCACAGATCCACTTCTGTGGTGGTTAATTGGAGATTAAGAGTCTCATATACACTCTCCTGCTCCAGCTGTTTTTTAAATATGATTATTAGATCTCAATTTCCTGAGTAGATAGTATTACAGGTGTCAGCCACAAATGCCAGGCCTCATGTTCTTGTCTTTGAATTATTATTACCCTTTCATTGTTTCACTAAAATGTCATTAAGTTGACTGAATAAAGAATAAAAAAGTTTTGGTGGTACAGGGTCTCATTTAAACTATGCCTTCAGCCCATTAATGCTTTTTTGTTGGTCATGGGACTTGAACTCTGGGCCTGGGAACTGCCCAGAACTTAAAAAAATTATTTTATTGTAAAGATGCTTTACAGAGAGATTATAGTTACATGAGTAAGGTAATGAGTAAATTTCTTGTGGAGCATTTTTATCCCCTTCTTTATTTTCCTCCTACTATCCCTTCCCTCTCCCTCCTCTCCTCCTCCACCCCCTGCAAAGTTGTAAATTTCATTTCTAACAGAGAGTTTAAATTTACCAGCACAACTATATTTATTGCAGTATTATTCACCATAGCTAAGATATGGAGCCAACCCAGATGCCCCTCAGTAAATGAATCGATCAAGAAAATACATACATACAATGGAATTCTATGCTTCCATCAGAAAGAATGACACCATCCTATTTGGTAGGAAATGGAAAGACTTGGAAAAAGTCATATTAAGTGAAGTAAGCCAGACCAAAAGAAATATAGATCCCGTGCTTTCCCTTATTTTCAATAATTAGTATACATCCAGGGTAATCTTACCAGATGAGCAGAAAAGCTCAAAAGCTATCTACATATGATCATATAAAATGATACTAAGTGAAATGAACCCCAAGATATGAGCACAAGAGGTTTTTCTTTGTTGTTGTTGTTTTAAATGTACTATGAGATTTTTTTTTGGTTTTCTTTGTATGTTCTTCCCCCTATGGAATATCTTCTGTTGGCTCTGTATTTGACTTTGGTACCCTGCATCTTGTATATACATTTATCTAATTTGGGGAGGGGAAGGGGAATAACATAATACTGAAACAGGGACATAGTATGACCCATTACAACAATGAGACTCACAAGACACCATGCTGGAAATGCCCCTGAGTGTCTTTGCTTAAGGCTACTGTTCTACCACTTTGAGCCACAGGTGCACTTCTGGTTTTCTGGTGGTTAATTGGCATAAGAATCTCATGGGGTTTCTGCCCAGGCTGGCTTTGAACTGCCTTCCTCAGATCTCAGCCTCCTGAGTAGCTAGGAGTGAGCCACCAGCCACTGGTTCTTTCCTATGGGGAAAGTGTACTCTGTTGGAGAGAACCTTAGACCCTAATCATCACAACACCCCACATTAGTGTGGAGGTCTCACCATCTTTTTGCCTGGATTGGCCATTACAATCTTCTCAAACTAAAATACTTTTTAAGCAAAGCACCAAATGAACTTCTCCTCAGTTTTTGTAAGGAAGATATTATTACTGAGTTCCTTTTTCCCCCTTTTCCATCTCCCAGTCTTAGCCCATACCACAGTTCTGTTATCTTCTATGAGTTTTAGATTCTAGCAGTTTTAGATTTTTTACATAGAAACAAGAGCACACAATTCAAAATGCTATAGTTTTTTGTTTTGTTTTGTTTTTTGGGTCTGGTTGTGGGGCTTGAACTCTGGGCCTGGGCGCCTTCCCTCAGCTCTTCAGCTCAAGGCTAGCACTCTACCACTTGAGCCACAGCACCACTTCTGGCTTTTTTCTTTTTGTTTATGTGGTGCTGAGGAATCGAACCCAGGGCCTGAGGCATGCAAGGCACGCACTCTACCACTGAGCCACCTTCCAAGCCTCCAAATGCTATAGTTTTAAGCTACTTTCTATTCTTCCTCAGAGTAAAAATCTTTAATACTTTACATTTTATGCTACTTCTTTTTTATTTACTCAAAGTATATTCTTTTTGGGGGATTCCCATTTGTTTGCCTGTGGTTAATACTACATTGATTTTAGGTCTCTTCTAATTGTCTAATTTCCAATTTTCTGTTTTTGTAATGCAGCCCAGTCTCTATTTTTTCTTTTCTATAATTTTTTCTCTTTTGCTTGTATGTTATGTTTCAGTCAATATTTTCCTCTTAGCACTATGCATCCTTTTAAATAAAGCAAGACAAGTAAGGAAAAATAGTATCAGCAATATTTCTGCAGCCTATTTTTCTCTGCTTGACTTCTCTCCTATATTTTTAAGGATTATGTCTCATTATTTTTACTGCTAAAGTTTTAAACAAGGACAGAATAAAGCCTCCAGGACAACCATGTTCATTGCAGCACTATTTACTAAATCCAATATATGTAATCAGCCCAGATGTCCCTCAATAAATGAATGGATTAGAAAATTGTGTATATATACACAATGAAATTTTATTCATCCATTAAAAAGAATGATATTGTAACATTTGTAAAGCAATGACAAGTCTTATAAAAAAAATTAAGTGAAGTAAGTCAGATCCAGAGAGACAAAAGTTATATGGTTTTCTCATATGTAGAAGCTAGAATTAGCCTATAAATGTGTAAATAAATACTTTTGGTAGTATACAAGTGATAACAAATGTATTACCTGAAATATGATAGAGTCAAGAGAAAACTCAAATAGTGTAATTCCTTAGACAAAGTAAGTCCAACAAAATAAACACCAAGAAATGAGTACTTGCAAAGAGGTGGGGTGGGTAGATGATTGATATGGAAAGGGGTAGATGAATAAAGAGCAGAATGGGGGAGAATGGAGACAAGAATTCAATGTATATATTACAAAATTAAGAACAATAGGGAATGGGTAGGTCATGAGAGATGGTCAAGAATATTGAAAGGGGTGACACTGACCAAAATGTACTATATTCATAAACTGTTTTGTTAAAAGGAAACTCTTTTTTATATCCACTTAAAGATAATAAAAAGAGAACACAGAAAAGAAAAATTAATTAAAAATAAAATCATACTCAAACACATGTTAATAAATTCCTACTAAATTAAATCAACAACACAGCTGGTTGCCTTTGAAAGTAAAAAGAAGTCTCACATATAATTTATACAAGAAATCTTTCTCCTTTTCTATTTACTTAAGAGGATGCTATGGGCAAAAAAAAATCTTCAGTTTTTGGTTTTTGTTTTTTCCTTTCATCATTGTGTAGGATTATTCCTAGCCTCCTGATGCTTTCTAGAGAAGTTCTTAGCTACTACATATCAGGTTTCATAAAACAAAGTCCTCTCAAATTTCCTTTACTTTTAGAATTATTCAAAACTATGTGATTATAAATTGAGAATCAAAAAATATTAATAGTATTTTTGTTTCTGACAGTGTATGATGTAGATGATTATCTTTTACATTTGGAAAGCTTTTCAAGATACTTTATGAAAATGAACAAAGCAGATAATCTATTTTTGTTATTTTGTTATTTTGCCATCAGCAGTTTTTGCTGCTTGGCCCCCAGGTACCTTGTTAGTATTTGTTCCTCAAGCTTTTCCTATCTTCTTTCTACATTGTCTCTATGTTCTAGAAACAGAGAAGGTGCTATCAAAAATAAATAAATAAGTATGCACTCCCCAAGTGGGCACATCATCCTGTTTGGAAAAATGATAGTAATGGAGGAGGATATACTGTAGTTAGAAAACTTGGGACAGGTTTGCACAAACAACACCAATACTGAAGAAAACTAAATGTTTATATTTTTAAAGGATCAAAAAGTATGATTAACAATAGTAATTATAGAAAACTAATATGTGTTTAATAATGTAGCATTAACCAGAGCTTGTGTAAAGTTCTATATATTTTTATTTGTTTTCTTTATTAAAATTTTATGGGGCTTTCATAAAAAAAGTTTGCTACAGTTAAGTAACTTGCTTAAGGTCTCAGAGTGGAGGACACTTGAGATAAACTTTAACACTCTTTTTGTCTGAATCCAGAGACAAAACTTTCCAATTCCTCAGTCTTTGTAAGGAACTTGCTTGTGGGCACTCTACATTAAGTATTACTAGATGCTTTATTTCTCTTCCTAAAGTCATCAAATTCTAATAATTTCCATTCCATCATTTTTTATTGATTTGGGTGAAATGCAGGAATTAGATAATTTAGCAAGCAAAACATTATTCAAGTCATGAGCCAAGTGGCCCAGCTCCTTCCCTTTGTGCTTCTCAGGCTCCTGCAGAGCAAAGTGCACAAATCTAGTGGAAGAAGCAACTTTTTGTTTTCTTGAAACTTTACTTTGCATTTTATTGAAAGGCTCATAATTTTAGAGTTTTATTGCTATCAATAATATTATTGATTACCTCTAAGTCATAATAATATTCATCACCTAAGAAAGTAATTGTGGTTATTGCCAGTGAAAATAACAAACTAGGAAATTATGTACAAGTAATATAATGGTTCTACAGAGCAAGGAGGAAAGAATTTTGGAAGAGGTAATCAATTTTCCATACCATGATGGTTTAATGTCAGAATCTTCTTTTGTATGCTGCAAAGGAAATGACTCATTTGGTAAATTTTTGTTTTTCAAGGTGTGTTTGTCGTTAGAATTTGTGTAAAGCAATGATGCTTTTAAGTTCAGTTTCATAAAAGTAATTAAACTCTATCACTTCTTGTTGATACAGTAAGCCAGGCAGTAAATGGAGAGAAAAGGCCATGAAAACAATTTTTAACTCAATGTAACATAAAATTAGCATCCTTTGTACCAAAGAATATGCTGGCAAAACACATGATATTAATCATGTTTAAATAACAAAACAAGAACAAAAGAAACCTAGGAGAAAAGTCCTCTGTTTCTGACTGTGTTATTATTATGCTGTGAATAGTTTACATAGATTACCAAAGACATGAGAAAGTTGTACTTTTTAAATGCTTTGATGTAGAACAAATTACAACCCTTGGAAAAGTTAAACTAGTTTATAAATTTATAATCCTGGGTTAATAATTAGTATTAAAATATAATGTGTAGTGAAAGAGGATATATTCTTTTCATAAAATGCACACCTTATGCAAAATATGATTTATTATCTATATGCATATATATCATGTCTATTCCTCCTGCGTACAGTCAATATATATCATGTCTATCAGTAGATAGACATGAGAAAGAACATGTGAAAAGCTGATTGTTTTCATAAGGTAAATAATCTGTTTCTAAGTTATGCTTCTATTACTCTCAGTTAAAAATTATGTTCCACGTGGCTTAAGTTTTTAATTCTAGCTTTCTGGAGTTAGTTACCAGGGAGATTATAGTTGAGGGCCACCTTGTAGAAAAATAAATTCATGAACCTGATGGCTGGACTAGGTACTGATGCATCTCTATGATCCAGGCTTTGAGGGGAAGGATAAAGGCTGAGTACAACAGCATGGGCTGTCATCCCCAATAACACAGAGAAGCACAGGGAGGAGGATGGCATTGCAGATAATCAGAAGTATAAAGGGAAATCCTACCCGGAAAGAACCAATACAAAAGGTGCTGGAGATGTTGCTCAACTGGTAGAGCATCCGCTTAGAAATCTTGACTCCCTGGTTCCAATACTCAGTACCGCTCCATCAAAAAATTCATGTTCCAATGAATTTTGTGGCATAAACTGAAGTATAGGAGCAAGTGTTAATGCCTGTGATTTATTTGTGATAAGATTTTAATTTGGATTTAAGAATTTCCAGTTAAATATAGACATACAGGGTCTAAATTTAACTTTTCTAAAAATCATTCAAGTAAACATCAAAATTTTATGTAAAAGGATGTATATGTTATATATTTTATCCTTCAGCTAAGCTTCTAGATTAGAATTTTCAAAATAAACATAAAAATACTATGAGATTCCCAACTGATATATCACCTACACTCACAATCGTTTTCTTATTGCATAACAAGTAAAAGTGCCACTTAAAGCTGATGCTGTGGCTCACATCCATAGTTTGAAAACCTGAGAGAAAAATGTCCATGAGATTCCATAAATGCTTTTTAAAAATACAATCTTATTATTGTTAAGATGCCAGGCCCAAACAAACATAGGTCCCATGGTTTCCCTTATTTGCAATATCTAGTATATGTCTGAGTCAAGCAGAAAAGGTCAGATAAGGTAATGTTAGGGAAATGAACCATAAGATATGTATTCAAATTTTTTTTTCTTTCATGTGATTGTTTCTAACACATTTATAAGATAATTTCTTTGTTGCTTTGTATGTCCCTCCCCCACAGTATAACCCCTGCTTTCACTATATTTGATGTCGGTATAATTTGTGAAGGGGAAGGGGAAAAACAAATCGTTTAAATAGGGATACAGGTGGACCCATTGCAACAATGAGATGTACAAGTCGTTATGTCGAAAACGAACTTTGGTGTGGGGGGGGGTCGGGGAAGATTGGGGGGACAGGGGGAGGATGGGAAGGGATGGGAAAGGGAAACAAAGGAGGAGGCTACAATGCTTGATAAGAAATGTACTCATTATCTTGCCCATGTAATTGTAACTCCTCTGTACAGTATTTTTACAATAAAAAAAAGAAAAAATAAATCGTTCCTACCTCCTGGGGGGGGGAGATGTTGTATAGAGTTGTTACCATTTACAAGTCAAGTAAAGAATACATTTCTTATTTGGACATTGTCACTCTTTCCTTTGAGTATTTTAAAGGCACACGAACTTATGTTCTACATATTAAGGATATCCTATTCACATTCCATCATTTGGTTAATTACAGAGTTAGTTAATGTAGAGATTGGCTAATGAAGATGATGACAATGAGTTATTGGAGCTAAATTTGTAATTTTATGTTTGTATGTAGTTATATTGAAGTGGTAACAAGAAATGTGTGACACCAATTTTTAAGAAGTATTCTACTAGCAACCTGGCTTACAAAATTGTCATCCCTGTGTCCAAATCCTTAATAATAACAATAAAAATTAGGATAATAATATATTTTAATTTGATGCCATATCATTTATCTTATTTTACTTTTACTGCCTATGTTTATAGTTTGTATAAACATATTACTTTTTTCTACCAGGGTTCTAAGTTCAGAACTTATTTTAAAGCTTTTAGTCTATTTTCTTTTTTCATATCTTATAATATCTTTAAGTAGTTTTACAAAGGAGGTGGCATTTAACAAAGCAGTGTATGACTACAATATGTCTTGATCAATGCTACCCTTTTCAGTGTTCTCACCCATCCCTCCTTCTATCCACTCCTTCCTTCACTATTTTTTCATCCTGTTGGTTATATATTAAATTCTTGACTGCATCTCCTCTTCATTTCTTCATCCTTTCCCCTTGACTCTACTCCAAATCATCCATTTCCTGATGTTGTATTTTTCTGAAGTTTGACTTTGCTTTTCTAAGTCATTGACACTTTTTTCTTTTATTTTCTGTATTTTGGTGGTCATAGCCACAAAATCATTGTAACTAGATTTTGAAGTGCTTCCTTTGTGTTTTCCTGTAGTAGATACAAAGTTTAAAGTACAACATTTGGATTTTTTTAAATCTACTATGAGTTGATTTGTATAAAGTGAGAAAAATGAACTTTCAATCTTTTGCATGTGGGTATTTGGGTTTACTTATTGAAGAGGCTAGTCTTTCTCCAGCATACATTTTTCACATCTTTTTATTTTATTTTATATAACGTATTTTATCATATATTTTACGGATATTTTTATTGTTATTTTATTATATATTATAACATTATAATGTATAATAAAATTATATATATATATATATAGTCGGTCATGGTCATGGGGTCATGGGGCTTGAACTCAGGGCCTAGGCACTACCCTTGAGGTTTTTTGCTCTAGGCTAATGCTGTACCTTTTTAAGCCACAGCGCCACTTCTGGTTCAGGCATGTACTACTGGCATCAGACTGTTTTTCTATCTTTGTTGTGAATCAATTGGTTGTAGATGAGTGGGTCTATTTTAGGTGTTCTCTATTATTTTCTTCTATTTTATGTGTTTATTTTCATAGCAGTACTATACTAAAAGAAAAATAGCTTTGAGTTCAGAGGAATGGATGTGATCTCAGGGAACAAGTAGGCAAGCATTTTTTCTTTAATTTCCCAGAGTATGCTGAGAGAATAAAAACTTCTTAGAGATAAAAATTAAAAATTGCAATTAAATGACTATTTTGACTGAGATTGGAGAGGCTGAAAATATTTTGTAATTTGTGTTACTACATAAGGGTGTGAACATTCTCACAGAAATACATTGGATTGAGAAATGAGGAGCATAAAAGATGAACAGGTCAGGCAGGATCAAAACCAAAACAGTTCTTTCTAATTAGAACTGATTCTCGTGGCTCTGATAAACAAATGCTTATAGAACTACAACTTAATTAAGATGCACTCTTTTGTAAAGCTTAGAAATGTTTAGAGATAAGAGAGTTTCCTTTTTTGAAATGGAAAAACTTGGAAAAAATTATATTAAGTGAAGTAAGCCAGGCCCAAAGAAACATAGGTTCCATGGTTTCCTTTATTTGCAATATCTAGTATATGTATGAGTCAAGCGGAAAAGGTCAGATAATGTGATGTCAGGAAAATGAACCCTTAGATATGTATTTTAATGTTGCATGTGTTTCTAACGCATTTATAAGATTATCTCTTTGTTGCTTTGTATGTCCCTCCCCCACAGTATAACCCCTGCTTTCACTATATTTGATGTCAGTATAACTTGTGGAGGAGATGGGGAAAAACCAGTTGTTTAAAGATACAGGTGGATCTGATGCAACAATGAGAAGTACAAGTTGTCATGTCCAAAACGAGCTTTACAACGTCGGTGCGGGGGGGAGGGAAGGGGGGGGAGGGGGGGAAGGAGAAGGATTGGGATGGGGGGGAGGGGGGAGGCTGGGAAGGGATGTGAAGGGTAAACAAAGGAGGAGGCTGCAATGCTTGGTAAGAAATGTACGCATTATCCTGCCCATGCAATTGTAACCCCTCTGTACAGTATGTTCACAAATAAAATTAAATTAAATTAAAAAAAAAGAGAGTTTCCTTTTTTAAAATGAATGCATAACATGTACATCTTATAGGGATAATATTGTTATTTTCATATTTGTATGCATTGAATGATGCTCATATTAGTTAAGCATATATATATATATATATATATATATATATATATATATAGCCTCAAATATTCATTATGCAGTTGTACTAAAAACATTCAAAATATCTCCTTAAAGATTTTGAAACTTAAATTGCACTATTGTTATAATTACCTGGACAATCTATTTTTTTCTACTGAAGTCTATGTACATATGACCATATAAGAGAACATTAAGCAAAATGAACCCCAAGATAGCGACACAAGTATCTTTTCTTTCTTGCTATTGTTTCTAGCATATTTATAATGTACCATGTGATTTTTTTGTTGTTTCATTGTATGTTCCTCCCCCATGGTATAACCCCTGTTTTCACTGTATTTGATGTCGGTGCCCTACATCTTGTATATATTCTTCTCTAATTCGGGGAAGGGAAGGGAAAAACAAAATGCTTAAAAAAGGATACAGGTTGACCCACTGTAACAATATATACAAAACACTTGGGCGGTTAATTGTGGAGGTGGGAGGGAAGGGATGGTAGGGAGTAAATAAAGGTGGAGGCAACAATGCTCAATGGGAAATATACTCATTACCTTACTCATGTAACTGTAACCCCTGTGTACAACATTTTTTACAACAAAAACATTAAAAAACAAAAACAAAGGGAGATCAAAAGTTATTTTTCAGCAAGAAATTTGAATCATGTTTTTTAATTGCTTTGTATAATGTATGTGATTATTACATTTCTATGCATATCTTAATTTGGGATCATTATTCTCTTAATATATAAGGCTAAGAAACCTTCAGATAATGTAAATATTATATTCATTGTATGTGAAACTCAGCTGATATTTATGAAATGTGTGTAAGGTAGCTATACAGAATCTCTACTCAATGTTAGTTATTAGTTCCTTTTTCTCCAACACACTGTGGTCAGAAAAGGGAAGAAACAGCAATGGTTCTCAAATTTAATTAATCACCAGATTCATGTAAATGAGTCCTTAAATGATTTTCAAAGTTCTGTCCAGCCAAAATCAAGCAGAATCTTACTGGTTTCTACTAGAAATTTGCATTTGAAAATATACTCAGGTGTTCTGATGAAGAGTCTGACTCCAAGACACACATGCGCATCGTCTCTGTTATCTAGAGGACTATACAAAAAGCGAGAAAGGGGTGCTGGTGGTGGCACAAACAGTTCTATCATGATTGTGTGCCTCTTTTCTTCATGGTGTAGTACATTAATTTATACTTTGCATAGGGTATGAAAACTATTTGTTTTGTATATAAGAGACAATGAGCTGATTATCTCTGAAATTTTTGGCTACGAGTCCCAGATATGTAAACATTATGAGATTTTGCTTGAGGAAATCTTTGATGATTTCTAAATGTGATTTTAAGAGTAGAGTAGAATGGATCAATTGGCTTTGAAGAATAAGCATTAGGAAGATTTCTTTACCATGAGGTCTATCTCAGTAAACTGGCCTCAAGTTCTACTTAATATCCATACAAACTTGTACATCTGCACTGAGTGTATATTTAATAATAAAGGCCAGAAAAATTTGTCTGCTTTGTGGTTAGGGTAATACCCAGTCATATAGATGTGATTTAGCAAGTCTATTCAACATAACTTTGATGTTGTTGAAATGTAGTAACTAAAGCTTAATCCATTAAAATACAAACATTTTCTTAATGTTTAGACTTCTGTTAAGATAAATAGTACCTAGAGATTTGATGGCTGTGGCACTGATACAAGTATATGTGTGTGGGATGAGTGTGTGACAAAGAGAGGGAAGGAATTTATAAATAAAAAAAGAATAGTGAAGAACAAAAGGGCTAGGACTCAGGTCCTTCTCTATGATTCCTCTTTATAGAGTTTAAATATTCAGATTAAGCCATGAAATATGGTGCTAGGGGTTTGTTTATGCTCTCTCTATATTTGAAGTTTGTAACTTCCTCTTTCCATTTAGTGGTTTCTAAACTTGGTGCTAAAGGAGCTATGAAGAGTAGTTATTCAGCAAGGACTGTTTATTTAGTGCCCTCCAGGGTCCTAAGCACTGAACTAGGGAAAATTAATAGCATTAGATGCTCCAGCTTTGATGCAGCTTATGAAGTGCAGAGCCTCTTGATATATAGAAGGTTATGTATATATATATGTAAAACTATATATATATAAAACTATATATATTACTTTTTAATATATATTAAAAGACAAATGCCTGATCAGGTTACTAATACATTTTTATGTCCAACTCATTTAAAATCAGATATATTAAGTTAGAAAGGGTAGTTTGATGAATTTGATAACACATACCATTATGATATTACCAATACATTAATCATATAGAGCATTGTCATGTCTGTAAGCACTCATGCCCTTTGTCATTAACCTTTATTCTCCACAGCCAGCACTTTGAATTAAGTTCTTTTAAAATTTTTTTCCAGTGTCACAGATCAAATCCAGCATCTCCCATGTGCTAAACATTCTGCCAGTGAGCTATATATATATATATATATATATGAGTTTTTTTCTACCAATCTATGGTTTAATTTTTCCTTTCTTAAAAGTACTGGTCAAGAGATATTTTAAATTTAACATATTCCTTTTTTTTTTTTTTGTCAGTCATGAGGCTTGAACGCTGGGCCTGTGTGCTGTCCCTCAGCTCTTTAGCTCAAGGCTAGTGCTCTACCACTTGAGCCACAGTGTCACTTCTGGTTTTCTGGTGCTTTATTGGAGATAAGGGTCATGGACTTTCCTGCCTGGGCTGAACTGCGATCCTCAGATGTCAGCCTCCTGAGTAGATTACAGGCATGAGCCACCCTCCATTTTTTTGTATACCTTTTTTTTTTCAATTTATGACTTAGTTAAGATATAGTTGCATAATTCTAGGTTAACATTTTATTCCATTTACTACTCTTATGTATAATTTGGAATCTGCATAGTTTATTCATTATTCTTCAGGTGAAAGTATGGAGCAAAATTATTATTTATTATTTTTTAAGAGGATTTTGCTGACCTAGAATAATACTTTGTGGCTAAGGCTTTCTTCAAGCTTGTCACGCTCATTTCTCAGTTTCTTGTTAATTTTTGAGAAAATAGAAGGCTCAGCTACATAAGAGAAATAGTAAGCTTGTAGATCAAGGTTATCTTGAGCAAAAAGTACAAACACAAGAACTTATCTAAAAAGTAAAGCATTGAGGGCTTACAACGTGGCTCATGTTGCAAAGTGCTGTCTACAAACAAAGGCCTGTATTCAAAATCGCAGTACCATCAAGAAAAATTTCTGGTTTCCTATAATAATCTGAATGTTAATCCTGTGTGGGATAAATGACTTTCAAAGATTTCTCCAATTACATAAACTTTCTCTTTCTTTCCTTTGTAGATTCTTTTCTATACTATTTCCCAATGTATTGGAATCCTATAAAGTCCCATAGGCTAACGGTTTATTTCCTGTGTCCATGCATAAAATGTTTTTCTGATGTTATGTTGTGGACTTGTTTCAGAACCTCTGGAGTGTAGCACAGAGGAGATGGTAATGGTCCCTACCCTTATTTCAGTGACTGCAGAGAGAGCTTTTGGTAGTACCCTGGTGTTGGATGGAGCATTCAGTCACTTACACTTTTACTATGGTCATCCTTACTCATTGTTGATTATAGTAGTCATGAGACATGATTCCAATTCAGCAGAATGCAGCTCAGAGTAACAAGGCAATTGGTCCTGGTCCTATGCTCCACTAACATTGACCAGCTGTGGACTCCAGATGTAACTTAGTACTGTATAATTGGTAGACATGGAATTCCCCACCTAGTTATCCATTAACCACAGGAAACACAATATAGAGTGTAATTGTCCACTCTTTGGACAAAAAGAGAAATAGGCACCAAGTATTGTATAGCAGGGTGAACAATCCATGATGAATTCCAGAGCTGGAATCTCATTATGGTTGAAATCAGGCTTATGGAAATTGATGAAGTGTCTGAGCGAAGCTCAGAGAGATAAAAATCACAGGATTTTGCTGATATGTAAAATGTGACCTAAATTGCAAAAGGGTACTTTGAGGAAGGACCAGAAGAGAGGAGAGAACATCATAAGGAGGAAGATGATCAAAATACAATAAATACAAATGAAAACAGCACAATATTACCCAGAAAATTCTGGTTTTAAAATGAGGGTGGAGAAAGAATGATTAAAAATAAATATAGAAGAGGAAAAATAATTTAACAGCATTATATTAGCAAAGCATTTGTGATGTCTCATGTTTGCAACTGAGGAGGAGGAGAACTGGAGGGTCATGGTTCAAAGCCAAACCTGCCAGAAAACCCCACAAGACTCCATCTGTAATTAACTAACAAAATGCTGACTGGAGGTCTGGCTCAAGTGATAGAGGGCCAGCCACAAGCAAATAAGCCAAATAACAGTGAGGAGCCTGAGTTTAAGACCTGTTACTAGCATATAAAAAGCAAAGCAAACTACCTTATATGCATAGATGTAACTATTGCAGCATAACCACTTTGCAGAATTAATCTACATTAATAATAAAATAACTCATGTGCTTTCTTTCTACCTATGTGTGGCTTCTAGAGGAAAGCTAGATGATAACTGATAGAGTAAGAGAGTTTTGTGGTCCATATTTGAAGCACCAAATAGTGAGTGCACAAAGGGTACAGTGACTGATCTTCCTCAGAAAAGTGGCTCAGCACAGACCTCATAGTAGATGTGATCGCTCAGCTGAGCCCTGGAACTCAAACATATGTTTAATGGTCTAAGAGCCAGATAATAAATACAAGAAACACTATTGCAAGGAGAGTGTATAGCTTGAGAAAAGACAGAGAGATGAGAGTTTTCCAATGAATGCATAACCATGGACAGATTCACTAGAATAGCTTTGGTGCCCTGAAGAAATGGGACACAAAGAATTGTTTTTGATGCACTGTGGAGCACAGTTTGCTGAAATCAGGAGCAGGTGACACACTCTGTGGGGTAATGTCTCTCTGACATTGCCATAAAAGAGGGGCCCTTCTTTGGGAAAGATGATTTTGAGTAAATGTAAAAACTGGAGAGTACATGTTTGAATCTCAAAAAAAATATTTAAAAAGTTACTTTGATGAAGGAACATCACAGATTCACCTACGAGTAATGGATTTTAATGGCAATTACAGCCAAATGTCAGGGCTTTACTGTATCACCACAAGAAAGGTTATGCATAAAGCAGATGAATTACAATTTCTGAAGAAAAATAATTGTTAAATTAAAATCTTAAGCAGCAATTCAGTTGTGAATTCTAACAGATAAGACTGTAATGGGAAGGGTGGCTGTTGGAATCATGGTTTTGAAAGATTGTTCCATATGATAATTATCCCACTTGAAAAGAATTTTTAAAAATCTAGCTTCCATCTCATATTTTAGATTAGATTTGGGAGAGCTAGGTAGGGACTAGCATTTTAAATAGCCCTCGGTGATTATTATGTATAATAAATGCATTGCAAATAAGTGCCTTAGGACCACAGTGACTACTCTTTGCTTCCTCAGGTTGGTTTATGTAATAAAACTTACCTTCAAAAAGAAATAAGGAGAATGGCCATTTTCCCCTTAAAAACTGCTCAGATGTGTCATCTTTCAAAGTAAGAACTGGAAGAAGGCTTGATAGAATTTTATAAGAATATCATGTTTTAGTTACTCTACCTTCCCATATATTATGCATCTTGTCCATTACCTATCTTAGAATAAAATATGACTGATGACTCAGAGATGAACGACAATGCATACTAAGAACTGTTCACATGGCACTCTTCCCAGAACACCTAAGCTACAAGAAACTATTCTGAATCTTACTGGTATCATGGATTCACTAGGGGCGATGACCTTCCCCTTTTTATGGAAAAGAGAAGAGAGATACAAGAAAATATGGCTAGAATGCAAGTTTGTTGATTTTTTTTCAGGTCCATGTCCCATCAATTGTTTCTGCATTTTGTAAGCAGCCACACCTCAACTTAATATCTGTATAAAGGCTAGTGCCAGAAACGTTACTTTTAGTGGGAAAAGATTGTTTTTCCTTTCATGCAATATATTTATACCATAAAGTTATTGTGTTAACAAAGAAACAACTGAAGATTAAACAATATTTAAAATATGTAACAAGGGATAAAATGTATGATCTCTGCAGTAGTTTTAGGCATATCAATCAATGCACAAAGAAGTATTTTTACATGCATACAATATCCTTAATATGCACTAGGTACCATCATTCAAATAAACAGAACAGATATTGTGTAAGGAGGAATTTGCAATATATTCAATATACTGCTGAGGTAAGATAGCACTTATTACAGTTTACCAAATGTACTAGTTAATAGTGTATACATTTAGGAAGGAAAGATAATGGGAAAAAAAACTTTATTTTAGATCAACCATAGCTTTAAAGGAGTCCTTTCTTTTCTATATTTTCCTATAACATTGTAGGAAAATGAAATCTTGTAGAATAGATGAGATATACTAAGACCTTGGGACAGGCAGATTAAGATGAGAAACATAAAGTGCTTCTCTGTCTAAATGAAATGGAAGGCTGAAGGCTGTTATAGAAAGGAGAACTTTTTTTTTTTTTTGTCGGTCGTGGGGCTTGAACTCTGGACCTGGGCGCTGTTCCTCAGCTCTTCAGCTCAAGGCGAGCGCTCTACCATTTGAACTACAGCGCCACTTCTGGTTTTCTGGTGGTTTATTGGAGATAGGAGTCTCACAGTCTCTCCTGCCCGGGCTGGCTTTGAACTGTGATCCTCAGATCTCAGCCTCCTGAGTAGCTAGGATTACAGGCGTGAGCCACCAGCGTCGGGCAAGGAGAACTTCTTGAACAAAGTACCAGACATAAAATCCTTTCAGCTTGTTCTAAGTTAGTCTCTATGTTGTATCCTGTGATGACAAGGAACAAAGAGAGTATATAGTTTGTTTCTTTAATTAATACCACTATTAAACTATCAACAGTTCTCTCAGACTGTGAGTTCTCTTTCTGATAGGGACATAATGACATTAATCTTCAATTCCTCTGTACAGTACCACTGTCATGAATATAAAGTAATTTGATAACTACAGAACTTATTAAACTTCCAATAAAAGTTAGGGAAGCATTTGCAGAGTGCTAGTGTTTCAGGCCTGTAATTATAGTTACTTTAGAGGCTGAGAGTGGAAGGATAATCTCTTAAGGCCAGCTCTCTCCCATAGTATCTCAAAAAGAATCAGCAAAACCAAACAATGTCAAGGCTGGAGAGTTCTACCCTGGCAAGTACAATTCCCTGAGTTCAAACTTCAGTCTGTCTCTCTTCCCCTAAGCAAACAAAGTATACGCTGAAAATTTTTTCTTTGGGGATAATAATTCTGGAAATAAGTGAGTTAAGTTTGTATAAAATAAATAATGTTTAAATTATTTCATTCCAATAAGAAAATTTAAACTAGGCTCCTGGGTGATGTCTGCATATATTTCATATTAAATTATTTTGATAATCATACACTGAAAATTCATGGAGTCAAAAAGTGGCCTTAATATGTGACTAAACTTAGTAGCATAAAGATTGCTTTTTTAAAGTCTTCTAAACGTCTTCTAATGGGCTGGGAAGGTGGCTCAGTGGTACAGTGCTTGCCTTGCATGTAGGAGGCCCTGGGTTTGATTCCTCAGCACCACATAAACAGAAAAAGCTGGAAGTGGTGCTATGGCTCAAGTGGTAGAGCACTAGCCTTGAGCTGAATTGCTGAGGGACAGCGCCCAGGTCCAGAGTTCAGGCCCCATGACTGAAAAAAACAAAGGAACAAAAACAAAAACAGAAACAAAAGAGTCTTTTAACACTGTAGGGGGTTGTACCAAATCAGAGTGGAGGCAGCCTGTTTCCCTAATGCAAGTATAGTTTACTTTGGCCAGTCTATTGAGGAGTATCTTTAAATACGTATTTTCAGTTTTGCCTATTTCTTTCTTAGAAAGGATGAACTTTTTGCAGTTGCAGTGAGGAGTCACGCAGTGATACACATCACTCGATGGTTTGCAAATACTGGAAACCAAATCTTTACTGCATTACTTGACAGATTACAGACCGCTATGTGTACCAAAAAAAAAGTTGAGTGGTAGTGTATCTTTGCGTTACATAGTGCCTCAAGAGCAACTCCTAAATATGGACCCAAAATAGAGTACATTCCAAGTATAAAAATAAACATTTATGGCCATATTACTGAGGGATAGAATACAATTTTTTTAATATTTGCTGTGCTAAGAACTTTATTATCTTAACCACATAGGGGAAATAATTTAAAGTAGGTTGAAAATGAAATCAGTTTCCAGGACAAAGGCAAATTTGCACACAGATTACTAGGGATTAATTATTTTTTGGTTATGTTACATGTCCCTCTTTTAAAAGTATATAGATGTAAAGTTTACCTAAGTCAAGATACTGAAAATTTCCTTGATCTCACATTCATTTTTATGAAATTTTCATTCTACGTTGGTTCAGGCAAACACCAATTCCTTCCTGAATTTGCCAAATGACCTAAGCTCCAAAAAATTATATATACTTTTTTAAACCTATTCTTGTGTTTAATATAAATAAAGTCATACAGTGCATAGTCATTTGTATTTAAATTCTGTTGGCATAATATGTTGATATTCATTGGTCTCTATCTATAATAAAGTTTTTAGTGTTACCATTCCATTGAATAGTCATACTGCATTTGTTAATCCATGCATATATTGTTGCCCATTTGAATTGTTTCCCAATTTTAGTTATGGTGAGTAAAGTTGCTTTGAATATTTGCAGACAAATTGGTGTAGACAAGGTTTCCATTTCTATTGAGAATGGGCAATATGCTTAGCTCTTTGGGAACCTGGAAAATTGTTTTCCAAAGTGAATTTTATCACTTATCTTTTTTTCTCATTCTCAAAGTATGAGAATACCATTAACTTTATTACAAAAAGGTGGATTGGGTGCTTTTAAATTATGACCTTAGGGGCTGGGAAGGTGGCTCAGTGGTAGAGCGCTTGCCTTGCATGCATGAGGCCTTGGGTTTGATTCCTCAGCACCACATAAGCAAAAAAGAAAAAAAGCCAGAAGTGGCACTGTGGCTCAAATGGTAGAGCGCTAGTCTTGAGCTGAAAAACTGAGGGACAGCGCCCAGGCCCAGAGTTCAGGCCCCACGACTGGACCCAAAAAAAAAAAAAAAAAACTATGACCCTGCAATTGTACATCATTTAGGTTTTATCTAATTTACATTGGAACAATTTTTATTGTATTTACTTGTCATATTTACTCTTAGAAATTGTATTGTGTTGCTTCTATTCTTAATGAGTTAGAAGAACATTATAGTATTTTCTTGGTGTTTTAATTTTTATGAACTATAATTTGTTAGCATTTTCTTCTAATTTGGTTTTTTTCTGTCTATGTGGTTTTTGCTTAATGCAAGTTTTTCTCTCATGTCTTTTGAGCTGTGATCCATTTCAACTTTATTTTTATATATGGTGTGCTATACTATTCCTATTTCCCCATATGGATATTTAATGTTTCCAATGTGGTTTGTTCCAAAGAATATTTTCTCTACTGGTTCAGTTTGAAATCTGTGCTAAAAATCAATCTATTATATACACATGGTTCAATTTTTGTCTTCTATAGCTTCATTGTTTTATTTATGTCCACATCAATAGCACATTCTAATGATTATATTCAGGTTATGCCTATTTCAATTTCTGTTTGTATTTTCTTACACAAATATATCCCACTTTTCATTATATTTCATTCTAAGATTATTTACATTAAATTTCCATAAAATTTAAATTTAGCTTCTTGAGTCTGCTCTAATAGACCTGTTGAAAATGCATTGACATTTTCTCTGATCTTAAAGAGGGGAATATTCTTTTATGTCATAAAGATTTTCTTCTATCAGGCTAAGTCTCATTAGATTCTAGGACCTACTTTCGATCATGATTTAGAAACTAGATATTGCTTTCCATTCCCTGATTATATCAGTATAAAAATTATTTTATGTGACTAGCTCTTTAAAAACTGTGTGTAAAAAAAACACTATATGGTGACATTAGGATAATGCTTGTATCCCAAATTATGAAGCTTTGTCTGTGCCAACATTTCATGAGAGATTTTATGCTATTTATTCCTTTGATGTGTAAAATAATTCACTAGAAAAGCTCATGGGTACTGTTCTAGTTTTACTTAATAATGGTATATTGTATGCTTTATTCAGATGTATTAATTGTACATAACAAATGGTGTCATTGTGATATTTTCATATGTGTATCAATATACTTTAATCCTGTTTTGTCCCATACCTCCTTCTCACATTACTCACCTCCTTTCTGAATCCCCCCCCAACATCTTTTTACTCATCTCCAATAGTCCCTTCTACTTTGATTTGTTTTTAGGTTCCATGTGTGATTCTTGTCTTTTTACAAACATAGTATCTACCTTAACATGATGATCTCTAGTCCCATCCATTTTCCCTCAAACAGCATGATTTCATTCTTCTGAAAAGTCTTGTGTGTACTTACACTTTTTCTGTATCCGTTCATCAGTTGATAGGCACTTAGGCAGGTTCCAATTAGCTATAATGAATAGAGTCACCAAAAAACATTTCTATGAAGGTGGGGTTTGATTTTCTCTGGTATGTGCCCAGAAATTGCCTAGTTGCTTCATATTGTTTCATTTTTAGTTTTATGAAGAACCTCAATACTGACTTCCATGTGACAAACTCGTGTACATTTAGTTCTCTACATTTCCTAATTTTCCTTTGCAATTTATTTTTAGATGGTAAGATAATATTTAAAGATTTGGTATTATTTTAAAATTTGACTTAATTTCTATGTATTAAAAGCTTTTTTAATATTTGTTAGAGAATTTTTGTTCAATTTTGATGGTGTTAGATTTTATTTCAAATTCGATGAAACTTATTTTATTATCATCAAAATATTACCTGGGTATGAATCTTCCATGTTCATTTTGAAACATCTTATACGTGGTTGTGATTTGATGGATCACTCTCTCAATGTCAGTCAGGTCAAATTGTATGAACATTTGTCCAGGTTTTATTTATACGTACTGATTATATGTCAGTTATTATGTTAGCCATTACTGAGAGTAGAGCCCTTGTCTACAATTTACAACCTTGCATTCCCCTACTTCTCTTACGCTATAGGCAATCCTTTCTCATTTTTTGATGCTCTCAATAGTAGAGATACATTTAGAATTTTTGTATTTTGATAAATGCAAGCTTTATCATCATAAATTTTTCTCTGTATCTCTGAGGATAGTCTTGTTCTGAAATATACACTGTTTTTCTGTGATTAATATAGCCATTTCAGTTTTCTTAATATTAGGACTTGTATGACATATTATTTTCCACTATTTTATTTTTAACTTTGATTTTTAGTTTTAAAGTGAATTTTTTATAGACAAGACAGAGTTGAGTATTGATTCTTTGTGCATTCTGGAACTGTTTACCTTTTTGTTGAACATAGGACATTTATATTTCATACAATTAATGATAAAATTGTATTTGAATTTTTAATATGAAAAATGTTTTCTCATTTGTTGCTTCTTTTATTCCATTTTTCTTTTTTTCTACTTTGGTTTTGATTAAATATATTTTTAGCGCAGAATTTTACCTGCAGAATTAATTTTACTCTTAAAATGTACAAGTTATACTACAGTTTACAATGTGAATATTTAATATTAAATTGATACTCTACTTACAAATAATTTTATACTACTTCCCATATAAGAAATTTATAGCTGCAAAGTCCAATTTTTTTGATGTTTGAGTTATTATCATTGTTACTTACATCTCCCATACTATTAGGCTGTTTTGCTGTTATTGTTAGTTTTGTTGTTGTTGATTAGAGTCAATTATTTAAGAAATTGATAAATGAAAACACATGTAAATATATACTTACATGCATTTTGACCTAGCATACTTTTCTTCTTTGTTCTTAACTGTTAGATGTTACTAAACAACTAACATGAATTGAAATTACTTAAATAATATAAAAGGAAACGAAAGTGTATTTTTCAAAAATGTCTATGTCAACAAACCAGTTCAAAAATTCTTAGTTTATATTTCAGGTGTCATTACTCTCTACTACTAGCTTAGGTTTAGAAGTCTTATATTTTTCTTCCTATACAACATTGCCTCAAATTGATCTAAAATAATTACTTTTTTATTCTTGGAGAATAATGCAATATGAAGCAGTTTCATATCTACATATTCCTATTGAAAACTAAGTCTGTTATGATTTTTCCTAAGTTGAAACCGAAGGGGTGCATACAACACTAGGTAGGAACAGGAAAAAAATAAATCCTGTAATAAAGTTAGTTCACAATTGCAGCCTTACTTGAGTTTGCATAATAAATAATGGCAAGAGCTTTACTAAATATTTAGCTGGTGGTAATATCTCTCCTTCATAAGTTTACTTCAGAGATTTTAAAAAAACAATTTTTTCTAATTTTCAACAGGTTTAAAGCTAGTATAAATTAGTTATATTTTTTTCCGGAAAGACAGTAAGTTATATTTTTATTATGTGATTATCAACATATAGCAAAATATAACGTACCTTTCAATTTGTTCCCAAGTAATAAACCTATATTTATATATCAAATGTACTAAAATCTAGAATATTAAGTTGCCACGGAGGTGTGGAGGAAAACGATGATAGGGGAAAATTAAAGGAGGAGGTAACAATGTTCAATAGGAAATGGACTCATTACCTTGCTCATGTAACTGTAACTTCTCTGTACAGTATATTTACAATAAAAATGCATATTGAGAAAAAAAAGATTTGGGGCTGGGAAGGTGGCTAAGTGGTAGAGCGCTCACCTTGCATGCTTAAGGCCCTGGGTTCGGTTCCTCAGCACCACATAAGCAGAAAAAAAACCAGCCAGAAGTGGCGCTGTGGCTCAAGTGGTAGAGTGTTAGCCTTGAGCTGAAGAGCTGAGGGACAGTGCCCAGGCCCAGAGTTCAGGCCCCACGACTGGACCCCTCCCCACACCCCACCAAAAAAAAAGAAAAAAAGATTATAAGTATAATACATCTCATGTAATTTTACTAAATTAATTAATTAACTAACTAATTAATTAACAAGATGTTTCTGCATCTTATTTTCAAGAGGACAATGTGAAAATTTAAGATGGACCATATCAATCTTCTCCATTGGCTTACATTGTCTCAGAGTAAAAGGCTTATTCCTCAGAATGGTCTCTTAGGCCCAATCAATTGTATTTACTTTTGCAGCCTTAACTTCTAACTTCCTGTCTTATATTTATTTCCTCCAAGATTATTCTCTTTCTTCATTGTTTGTGGGTATGCTAATTTTGTTCTTACCTCAGTGGAACTGACAGTCACTGCAGTGGCCGTCACTCTAATTGACATGGTGTCTTCCTAGATATTATATGAACAATTACCTCACCTCTTTAGGATGTATTTAATGTTTATTCTGTGTTTACTCTGCCTGATGCATTTAAAGTTACAATCTAGTCTCAACCTTCCCTGTTATCTGATTCCTAATCTTTCCACATTCCATTTTACCTTCCATTATACTATATAGTTTATTATTCAGTGTCCTATTATCTCTCTAAATCCTGTATCATAGGATGTAACCTCCAAAAGCAAGGCATCCTGCTGCAGTAATCGATCACTCAGGAAAAATATAGCACATAATACATACTCAAATAATTACTGAATGAACGAATTGGGGCTGTCATAAAGGGAGCTGGGAGTATTTCACAGAGGACTTGGAGAATGTGGTGTTGGATAAAGACCAGAAACAGGGCAGGGTTGGACCAGCTCACATAAAACCCTGAAATGGAGACAACACTTCCAAAACATATTGATAAAATTTATATCAGTCACTACTGAAATGCCTAGGTCCTTATAGGTCCATGAAATAATAGTGAACTGGAAGGATGACCTTTTTGCAGGTGTTCAGTTAAATATTGGGTCTAAAAGAAATACTAAATTCTTCCTGGCTTTTATTGAACTAGCAGAAGGAAGGAGTAAAATCTCCTTATGCTCAGTGTGTGTTATAGCTGACAGTTCATCTTATTTCCAAGAGACTTCATTATTTTTTTTAAAGCAAGGAAAAAAAATTCTTTACAAGAACCAGGAAGAATTTAGTCTTTTTTTTAAGTACTTTTGAGTGATAAGACTGCACTAACATAGGCATTCCCTTGACATGTCAATAGATTTTTGTGGGGAAAGAATCACCAACAACTGTCACACAGTCTATCACAAGATGCTATTGAGAATCATCTGGTGTCAGGGGATGGAGAATGTGTTCCTGGACGCAATGGTATGATCTTCTTTATGCACCTCAGCAATAGCTATGAAACTAGGCAAACCATTTAGAAAATCAGCCAGGGGAAGAAAATCTGAACATCTTAAATTATCTTATTGAAAAGAAATGTGTTGTGAAAGTATATTAAGTTTGGCTCTAATATAGCCATCTTAAACCACAGGTCTTAAACCAGTGGCACATATTGTTAACCTTGTAGAGGTAGTGCCAAACTCATCTTTGACAAAGAGACTTTAAAGTACACTCAGGAAAACAATGTGTAGGTGAATTCGTAGTTACTTTTTATTATAGCATTTACAAGATTGAGAAAGTAGTGATATAATATACTGAGTTTAGGAGTCCTTAGTAAAATTTAGATATTTATTACTATAATACTTTGCATTTACATTTGATGAATTAATAGGAATTGATTCTCAAACAAAAATTATCTTCTATATAACTTGTGGCTTTCATCAACCGAATACAGTTCAGAGATGAATTATTCCATACTAAATTTAAGGAATTCTTGAGACATTAATAATTTCATATGTTTCAATCTGTTTTGACTGATTTACTATAAGTACCAACTTTCCAGCTTTCATATCTTGAGCTGATATATAGGAACATATATGATATAATGTACTATTACATATTATTATAATATAATAAATATATTAATAAATATAATAAATTATATTATAATTATTAGGAATAAATGTATATTTTCCTTATATATAATTCCTAAAACTATTTGGTCCTAAGACTAATTTTAAAGTTATTTGAAAAGCAACTACATTCACAGTAAATTTTCTCTTATTTTACAATATATGACTTCAATTCTCAACTACTCTGAATACTCTTTTTGAATACTGTCTCAGACTTTTAATATTTAAAGGATATTAAACAAAGAAAATGCTTTCTAAAACATATTTTACTCTTCCATACATACTTTGTTAAGTGTATAGCATTATTTTAAAAAACAAACAAACAGGGTATTGGAACATTTTGTTTGACTTCAAAACATGTGATAGAGTGGAGTGATAGAAGTAATGATAAAGTTTAGTAATTTTGTCTCTTCTATCCAGGGACTATTGTTAAAAATCTCTAGGTTTGGAATAATGCAAAGAACAACGATAAGTAGTCAATGCTAGGAATGGCTATTTACATTCATTAAAAGAACAGGAGCCAGTACTTATCAGTACTTAATCTCTGAAAATGTCAAAGATTAATGATGGTTACTCTTTCAAATTTAACCATAATAATTTGAAAAATCAAAATTTTGGTAATATAACAAATAAAAAGCAATGAAAGCATATGCAATTTTATTCAGAATCAGTACTATCAGGTAGTTAAGATGTTTATTAACAATGTGATAAAACATCAGTTACCATTTAGTTAACCATTATAACTTATCTTTGAAAATATTGAATATTTTCTAATTCCTAGCATCAGAACTTAAAATCTGTGGTAACTATGGGACTGACCAATGTTCAGCTACATATTCTTTCTCTTTCATTAAATATAAAAGCATAATTTACTTATGATATATGAAGAAAACTAATGGACTTCTTTAAATATTTATTTTTGGTTCTCATTTAAATAATCCCTAAAGGCACATAATTTCAAATGCATGCACATATTTTAAAGTCATATATATATTTTTGTCAAATTTCTTACTTCTAAAATAGCTTTATACATCTTGTTGCATATTACATTATTTTATTCAAAGTTAATGGGAAATAACATACTGACTTAATTCTTGTATTTATAATATTAAACAATGACTTATTTATTTTAATTTTTACCTGATATCTTTTACTCATAAGATACAGTCTTCAATTTGCTTTTGAGGTTTGAGGAGGTAATTCCCCCCATGATCTCACTTTTCTGGCATATACAGGAGAAGGTATTAATTTTCAGATTGTCCCAATTTTTTGTTCTGGCTTGGTGTTGGTTGATTGATTTTTCTCCTTATTTTTTGCTTTTCTACAAGATTAATACTTTCTTTTTATTGTAGGCAAGACATTGTGAATTTTTCTAATTTGGTAGCTAGATATTCATAGTTTTATAAATATTCTTGAGTTTTTCTGGGATGTACTTTGCTACTTGGAAGTAGTTTAATCACTTTGGATCTTGATTTTCAGATTATGTTAGGGAGGGAATATCACAGTAGTTATTCTAGACTCCGTTTTTAGCACAATTAGTGAAGCATGACACTTCTGTGTTTTATGATCCTGTTGGTAGGAATGAGCATAATTCTGGGACCTACCTGAGTACTGTATATTTTTTTACTATTCACAATTTTCTTCTTTTTCATATATATTTTTATTGTAAAAATACTGTACAGTTACTCATGTAACTGTAACTCTCCCTACCTCTCCAACTCCCCTCTTCCCACCCCACCCCATCCGAAATTGTGAAGTTCCTTTTCAACATAAACCCTATTGAGTACGTTTTAAATAATCATTTCCTGTAGCTGTTTTCCACTCCCATCCAGCTTCCCCACATACAAATGATGTTCAGAATTCAGCTGCATTGTCATATCATCCCAGCCACATTTCTCGTGCTGCAAATCTGTAACTACTTTGGTTTCCCTGAATTGTCAAGTTGTCTCCTCCAAACAAAACTCTGTGGACCTCTGCTTGAGTTTCCATTTTCTGAATACTGTGGAGGCTCTTCCAAGACAGGTACCCTGGGGGCAATCATAGGGCCAACCTCATTTAGTTTCCATCTCTACAGGATCCCTGTTCTTTGTTCCCCAATGGCCATCAACTTACAAGCCTTTAATTTGTCTTTTTTCCTTTAGCTAGAAGAAGGATAATTCTTGATCCTATTATCTAACATGGCCCAAACTAGTTTTTGAGCGCTTTAAATGTACCTAGTTCAAACTAAGATCTTCTATTTGTATGAAAACGCACACCAGACTTTGAAGTGTTAGGATAGAAATGACATAGAATATATGATTACTATTTTATGGTAAATATAGTTTAACATATTTTTGGATTAAGTATATTAAATAATATACTTCTTCACCTTTTTCTGCCTTTGGTAATTTTTGATTGATGGAAAAACTCAAATTTATATAATCTCATTGTAGCTGTGTTGAAATAATTCTACTTTAAACATTATATAAAACATCATTTTCACTCAATTCATTTGCTAATGTTATATTATTAGCACCTGGCAATTAAGAAGTAAAAGGATTTAGACTTTAAAATATATGCACTTCAGAAAGTAAGATATATAATATAAAAGTTTAAACACATGCTACCACAATGACATGTTTAGGAGTCCAATGTTCTGTAGCATAGCTTTCCCTATGGCCTTGTTTCTATGAGGTTTCTATGAGGACACAGGTAAAAAATACTTGTCTTTTAATGTATGTAATATGGATTTAGTTTAACAACAGAGTTAGTTTGCTAATTTGGAAGGAGCATTTACTCATGCTGTACTACAGCAGGTGAGACCCTTAGTAAGGATTAAAGAGAAATCCTTAAGCTATATAGTTCATCTTTTAGTTGGTGTGAAGAGAGAATCTGTTGGATCATTGGCTATGACAAATGGCTTGTCTAGTTGTTCAGGAGCTTGGAAGGAAAAAGAATGAGATACTCAGGACTAAATTTTATGAAGCAATAGCTTATGAAAGAGAGTCAAAACTATCAGATTTTTGTATTCACAGCCATTTCTAAGACACAGTACTCAAAATAAAGGTGGTACTGAAAAATTGGCTGATCTTGATTACTTATCCAGCTTAACTTTGTATAAGTCAGTGATTTCGATATAGAATCTTGAATGTATAGATTATGGTTGCCAGAAGGAAACTTTGCAATAATCTCTTACCCCAAAGTTCATTGAGCAATTGCTATAGATGAATGTTTGATCTTTTGGCAGCACAGACCCGTGTTGGGGAGCTGACGATGCTAGTCAGTGTTCTGTTGTATAATGATGCTCTCAAAATTCTTCTCTGTATTTTAAAAGGAGTAGGGATTTGTCTTTTTGTTATTGACAGGTTATCTATTTATGAGTTTGCTTTTCCTGCTTTCACAGTCTCATGTAACACCATCATCTGAGGGCTCAGATACACTCTATTTTAGGTTAGCATTGCAAGTCTCACATATTACTTCAGCCCAAGTCTGCCTCTGTATGATGAAGGACTGATAAGGGGCCATGACCATATCCAAATTACTCACCTTTGGACCTGATAGAATATTGACATTCTTTTAATGTACAGAAGAGGATTCAGGTTAAGTATATACATGGGCCCAATCATGTGAGGAAATTTTGTTTAATAGCTTTTAAAACTTAGGCTTACTACAATAAAAGGCATTAAATGTTTCTGGGACCGGATTCATTTACCAGCAGACCAAACAAATTACACTTCTTCTTCTTCAGTGGGCATGGTAAAGAAACAAGGCAAAAATTTATTTTATAATGCTAATGGCTGAAATTCAAAACCCACTTAAAATGTATGCCTTTAAAAACGTACTATAAATACTTATGAGTTGTAATCCACTGCAAATGCTGTTTAAAACTGGTTGAAGACAAGATAAAAATATATATTATCATAAAATATTTTAATTTTTAACAGTTTTTACTGATTGATTTGATAATACAGAATAGTTTTGCATCTAAATTTTTCTGAGAATATTTTCTAAAATTTAAATCAGATACTTTTGCAACTCTACAGTCCAGTAAAAAAATCTGAGGTATATGTCAACAATTATTTTATACAAATTGTTGGATTTGCAAAGGAGCAATGACCCATACAATACTGTGATTTTCTTAATCCATCACAAGTATGTCAGATTAAATTAGAATACTTCTAAAGAAATATATGACAAGTGTGATTAATAGTCAGTAGATATTTCCTTTTGTATTTCTGTGTCTCAGAGATTGAGAAGACAATAAAATATCAGTGTGAAGGGTCTTTTCAGTCTATGGGCACTGTGAATATATATCTTGCAGCTAGAGGTTTCCTGTCAGTCCTGGATGGATGAAATGGCTGGTCAAATGTGTAACATGATGGATAATTTAAGTGTAAACTTATGACAGAACGGGAATAAGAAGAGAGGCAAGAATTGTTTTTTTTTCTCCAAACTTCTTTTCATCCCAAGATTAGTGCTTAAATCAATTTATGTAGTTTGTACAATGTGAGGGGGTAGGGCATAGATTAGTAGTGAAGGGCATGGTTGGAATGTGCAAGGGCTTGGGTTTAATCCCTATGCAGAATCACCAAGAAACAAAACCAAACCAGAATTCAAGTTTTGTTTGAAATATTTTGATAGTAATTTTAGAGAAAAATGTATGGATTTTAAACCAATTTTGGAGAAAATGTATGACAAGAAAACTTTAAACCTCTATTTCTTAATGTTAAATTCTTAATGATTAAAGCATAATTTAAAATAATCGTAAGTCATCACAAAATTCTCTGAGGAAATATGGGAGAAAGGCAAAGTGTTCAATTAAAAAAGATTAAATTTTAAAATATTACAACTATGAATCCTTCAATTTTGTCAGTATGACTTTTGCATATACTTTTATATTTATTATTGTAGCAAACAAATGTATTTCTTGTTTACACATGAGTTATAGAAGTCTATTCATAAAAGAAGTAGATTTGGAAAAAATTATGTTAAGCAAAGTAAGCCAGAACCAAAAAAGCATATGTTGCAATTTTTCATCATTTGTTGTAACTAGAATGTCCTGACAAATCTACAAGTAAACACATTGGATGGTAATAGACAAAAAATATTCACAGAAAATTTCATCTGAAAACAACTGTAGGCTGAACATGGTGGATTTGTTCTTTTCATTTCCCTTGTTAAGTTATGAAAATGATCCTTAACAAGTATAGTCAAGTGAATTAGTCAAGTCAAGGGATTATGTTACTATATTGGAGAGAGTGAATTAAGCACAATAAAACTTCACTTACATTAGGGTGCATTTTAAATGCATGTATAGTTTACAAAACTGATGGTAATAGCCTTCTTCATCAGAAGATATTAAAGCCCATAATGAGCATTAAGTATGCTTCCTGTTATTTTCATAAAGAACTATTTATGATATCTTGGGGACATTTGGACATTCTAACGGCATTTCTGCTAATGTTGACAATCCTCAAGAAATATAATTGTCTGTAGTCTCATTAGTTCAATGGTTTTTCAAGTTAATTTGCCTTGCTTACATATGAACTTGGGCTCCCAGCCACAGGCTGTACCTATAATACTCAAAGTCTTTTATCTTTGTTAATTTTTTTTTCAAAATTTTCTTTCCTGTATCTCCAAGAGGCTGGCTCTGTCTTTATTATTCAAGTCTCAATGCAAACACTGGCTTCTCTGTGAGGCTTGTATCAACTTTTCCATCTAAAGCACCCTGTATAATCACTATTCCATTATGCTGTTTTTGTTTTGTTCATTTCATTAACTGTTACTGATTAAACTGCCTTTAAAAAAATCTGCTATGTATTCAAGAGCTCTTGAAGAAGTCGAAGACAATGCCACAGTGAAAAGAGATACACTTATTTTTAGAGAAAGTTTCTTATGCAAACTTTGATTGTTCTCCTGCAAGAGTTTGTGCTTGCTGAGAGTAAGGAATCTTCTCAAACTTCTTTCCAACAAAAATATTATATTTTCTTTATACATGATAATTTTACATATGTATGTGATATTTCGGTACAGGTATACAATGTGTGATGATCAAATCAGGGTAATTTACATTTATCCCTTCAAATACTTGTCACTTTTTATTTTGGGACTTCCTTTATCTGTTTTGAGTATAGAGTAAAATTTTAATGAAAATCATATCTTCCTATTCTAGAGATTATCAGAATTATTTTTCTCCCAACAATAATTTTGCAATTTGAATTTACCTTTTCCTGTCCCCTCTTATTTCCCAAATTCTGGGAACCAAATTAAATTCTTAGTTTCAATGAGGTCACCTTAAAAAAAAACTTTCTACATATAAGTCAGAAAAAATAAAATTTGTCTTTCTGTGCCTGGGAAATTTCACTTATCATAATTTTCTTTAGGATCATCTATGTTGATAAAAATGATAGAACTTTACACTTTTATGCCTATTATTGTTTTGTATGCATATAGATGCATACCGTGGGAAATGCATATTATCTTTTTATCCATATGGGGAAGACACTTGGTTTAAGATGGGAATCTCCTGAACTTTTCTTTGGACTGTCTTCAAACTAACCTTCCTAATATTAGCTTCTTGAGTAGATATGATTATAGACGTGAGCCACCACTAGTCTCAATGTAGCATTCTTGATTTACTCTACACATTAAGAAGTACTAGAAGTTTTTAAATAGTAATGTAAAAAAAATCCCAATTTTGAAAAAAGTTCACAAGACAAGATCATAAGTGTTATAAAATTCTTAGGAGTTAATGAATGAAGACATTTCTAATGTATCATAAATATAGATAGTCATTTAGCCTTTAATAAGTGTAGGTGAGACTATAATTTGAAACTAATAATCAACCCTGACCTAAAAGATATAACTAAAAATGTGTAGTACTAACTGACTTAGACTAATTTTACCAAAGTTTCCTGAAGATAATGAGTAATACTGACTGTTGGAGCTAAAATCGTTAAAATATGGAATTTGTATGCATATTGACTGAAAAAATCAAATATTAATATACTATAAAATAGAATTCAGAATTTAAATTTACTCATAAATTATTGAAAATTATAGATGTAATTTCATGTTGTTTTGACTGTGACTATATCAGCAATATTCTCATAATAAGATATTGGGGGAAAAGTTCTGGAAAATTGAAAATGTATTTCTTTTTCTAAATATCTTAAAATGATATTATTAAATCAATAAATAAATATCAAATTTAAACAATAAATCTAAGATACTTAAACTATATTTAAGCATATTTTAAAATATATTTAAAATATATTTTCTAAGCAACAATTTACATTATTTAAATAAGTACTAATTCAAATAGTATTAGATATAAGCCAAACTTTAAAGTTCAACTATGAAGTCAAATTTTCTGGCTCGGTTGTATTCCTTGACATTTGTCAAAATAACACCCAATTTTACCCTACTGAGGGAGTTTTGGGCACACAAAATACAAATTAATAGACTGCATAGAAATCTCAGGCCTGGTTTCATAATAATGTCTAACTTAACACCTGGTGAAAAATCAACCATATATTTTGTGTTCTACTATTCCATTTTCAGCAATTGTTTGGAATCTTAGCTCTTAGAATTAAATCTTATTAATGTTTGGAATGTAATTCCAATAACTAAATTAAAAACTCAAATAGGAAATAACATTTCACATATGATTGTGGTGCATGTACTGGTTGCTTTCTTATGATTTATTCTGCTTATAGCATTACTGCTTAGTACTTAAAACCATCCAACAAAATCACAGAGAATAGAGTAATTGGTCAAAAATGAACTGGTCCTACTTTGATGAAACTCAAGCTTTTCCTATGAGGCAGATTCATCTATCTTCCAGAAGAAATATACTACTTGGCTGGTAGGGCTTGATATTGTTTCAGACAACTTGCTATAGTGGTTGACACTACACTGGTTATCAGAGAGGCATGACCAGAGAAAATCCAAGGAAGATAGGCTTAAGGTGTGATGAAATGTACCTGAAACCAATCTTAAATTCTAAATGTTTCAGTAAATTGAACAAAATCATGTGTAAGACAATATCAATTATACCTCATATAACATAAAGAAATCCTTGTAGACTAAACAAGAATTTCCAACAATATCCTAGGAGTGACAATTTAGTGAGGTATCATGTCACAAAGGTTACTTCATAAGCAAATTCCATCACCATGAGTGTGTAGAAATGATAAATATACCTGTCTGATAGTGTTCTGCCAATTTAAAGCTAGTTGCCTTTTTATATTTAATGGTCAATTCTGCATGGAGAGGTTTTTTTTCCTCAAAATAAATTGTACCTTTGCTTTCCAATTCTCTTTTGCTCTACACCTTGATCAACTTTAGCTAATGATATTAAATATTTATTGGTATTACACATAACTGGGAATTATTAGTGATTGACCACAGCTTTAACTCATAAAATTTTTATTATCTATCTTTGAATTATTAATTAATATTACAGATGTACAGGCACCATAATAGAATGAAAGTTCAGCATTATTTTCCTTTGACATGTGTTAAATGGAAATACCTCACTTGCATTCTTCTTTCTCATTATGTGAATCTGCAGGATTAGCAAACTGAATATTTTCATATCTTCAATAATTTCTTTTCATATTGGAACTGTGTATGAAAGCCTTGTAGATAATATAACACTGATAATAACAAACAGTAAAAACTAATAGCTAATATCTATATGATACTATAAGCCAAGCATTGTAAATTCATATGTAAATTCACATCTTAATTATGATTTCAGGTGGTACAAGTATTTCTTCTTTATAAACAGGAAAGTTGAAGAACATAGAGATAATCACTTGTCAAATAATAAAATGCTTAAGTATGGCTGAATTAAAAATGTTGGGCTAGCCATTGATGTCTCATACCCGCAATGCTAGCTACTCAGTAGGCTGAGATCTTGAAAGTTTGAAGCTAGCCCATGCAAAAAATAAAATCATGAGCCTCCATCTCAGAAAAAGAAAACCTCCAAAATCCCAGCAATCTGGCTCCAGATCCTGAGTAATTAAGTATTACTGCAGTTTTCATCCCATATAATGATAGATATCACTATTTTAGAGATAATGCCCCGGTAAGTCTTTCTTGAAGCTGATATGATGAACTTTTATAAAAAGAATATAAAATGTTTACAATCACATTTTTATAATATATTTCTAACTATGTGAGACTTCCGACTCTGTGGAAGAATAATTGATGATAAGAAAGGCTGGGTTTGCCATATTAATGTACCACCTGAAAATACACTGGATTGATGTTAGCTGATTACAGCAACTGTGGACTACTTTGTGCTTTGAGACCTTCAGAGAACATGAATTCTATGATGAATCCACAGGACTAATGTTTAATTTTGCAAAAAGCCTTGTAGGTTTACAAAAATGTGAAGGATAAGTTTTGTTGTGTAAAGCATCAACATTTTAAATAAACTAAAGGAAGCTAAGCTATCTGAGATTTTTGTTGTTTTAAATTTTCAACTAGTAAATATAGAGTGACTCTATACTTAACCTTCATCCAAAGAAATCTGTGGTATGACAGTGGATGGAAGTTTTAAATAAATTGACCAACTTACTTTGAAATCATAAAAGACAAAGAAGGTAAGATTTGGATGGAGGGAATAGTTTCATTGGAATAGTTATGCTTCCAGAAGGAAAGCACTGAGGACTAGAAGTCTGACTCCAAGTTGCAAATAAATGCCAATGAGGAAGCAGATGGAAAGGCATTTCAAGTTCCAATTTTACTTCTCAGGAAATGATCCGTCTTCAGATTTTATAAGATCATGTAGCTTCTACTGTCAACTCCCATAAGTTTATAGCTGTGAATAAAACTCTAGCCAGGATTTCCCTTCAAGCTCTTTCCTACAGAGCCACATCCCTACTAGATATTTACCTATGATGATGTAGATTTTCTGTCATAGAAAGTACTATCACATATGTCAATTTCCATAATTGTTTTTGTCTTTATTTATTTACTACTGCTATTTCTTTTTTTATTATCTTTAAGTAGTTCTATATGGAGTTGCCATTTCACGAAGCTATTTATAAATACATCTTGATCAATATCACCCCTTTCAATTTCCATTATTTTAAGGCCATCTGGTTTTATAAATTAACTTGACTGTGTGTTTCTTTTGAAATGTACTTATTCTTTTAAAAAATTTTAGTGTTACATATTACAAATATATGTTCATAATATGAAGGGGTTTCATTATGATATTTCAATACATATACATATTCTTCTTTGTCATCCTTTCTTCATTTCCAAACAGTGTTTGGTGGGTGGGATTCATTATGCTGTATTCATGTATATACACATAAGTATTTACATATGCATATAGTTGTTACATATATATGCACAAATATATATATATATATATATACACACACACTTTCAGTAATCCCTCATTTCCCTATTAAGCATATGTATTCTGAGACTTATTCTATTATACTATTTTTTATTGTATAAATGTATACTAAGTAGCTCATTGGGAGTTTTTGTGTATGATACTCACATTAACATGTTTTATTATATATTAATTTGATTTTTAATTGCTTGTTTTTGTATAACCCCTGCTTCCACTGTATTTGATGTTGTTATAATTTGTGGAGGGGAAGGGCAAAAACAAATTGTTTAAATAGGGATACAGGTGGACCCATTGCAACAATGAGACGTACAAGTCATTATGTCGAAAACGAACTTTACAACTTTGGTGGGTGGGATAGGAGGGTTGGGGGGTTGGGGGAGGTGGGGAGAGGAAGGAGAAACAAAGGAGGAGGCTACAATGCTTGATGAGAAATGTACTCATTGTCTTGCCCATGTAATTGTAACCCCTCTGTACAGTATTTTCACAATAAAAATAAAATAAAATAAAACAAAATTGATTTTCTATGAAGTTCTTCTAGTAAAAAAGAATTTGAGTTAGTTTTAGTGTGTTATTTTAAGGGATATATCAACATGCTAGAACACTAAAAAATGAGGCTTACATAAAAGGAAGGCAAATCAAAACAACATTGAGATTCCACCTGAAGTATTAAGAAAATTAACAATGAGAGATGCTGATGGAGATGTGGCCGAAAGATAACTCTACTACACTGTTGGTAGAAATGTAAACTCATTCAACCAAGCAGGAAAGCAGTATGGAGGTTCCTCAAAACTTGCTTAAGACCCAGCAATTCCTTGCCTGGGCATTTACCCAAATGCCCAGAAACAAGACCATACTAAAGCTAACAGCACAACCATGTTTAATGCAGGATTTTTATCATAGCCAAAATATGGGATCAACTCAGATGCTCCTCAATAGATGACTGGATCAAGAAAATGTATATATACACAGTGGAATTTTATTCTTCCATCAGTAAGAATGATGTTGTACCATTCATAACAAAAAGGAAAGACATGGAAAAATTTTATTAAGTCCACTAAGCCATACTCAAGGGAATATAGGTTGCATGATTTCCCTCACTTGTAACTAGAATGTTCTTATAAATCTGCAAATAAACACAATGGATGGTAAAAGACAAACATATATATATGCATATATATATACTTAGATATAATAAACTATGCAAGACTCTAGACAATCACACAGTGAGAGCAAAGGAGGGTATTCTTAGGAGAAGAATCTCAATAGCTATGTGCCATGATCATATTAAATTATATATATTCATTTTATTGTAAATATTATATAGAGACCTTACAGTTACATAAGTCAGGTAATAAGTACATTTTTTTAACAGTGTCACCCTTTCCTGCATTTTCTCCCAGTTTTTCCCATCTGGACTCCCTATCCGTCACTTTGTATTCATTCCCAACATTATGTCTACTGAGTGTCACTGCTGAATTAATTCATTCTTTGTCCCACCATTTCTGTACTTCTCCTTCCCTTCCACAATCAGATAAACTTAGGTATAGGACAAAAGGTACAGAAATAAAAAAAATATAGCAACAAAAGGGTAAAAAGAGAAAACAAGCAAAAAACCAAAATGACCCACAAAAATTACAATTAAAAAAAAAAACTTCTGTTTCTGGCTGGGAAGGTGGCTCAGTGGTAGAGTACTTGTCTAACATGCATGAGGCTCTGGATTCTATTCTTCAGCACCACATAAACAGAAAAGGCTGGAAGTGGCACTGTGGCTCAAGGGGTAGAGCACTAACCCTGAGCTGAAGAGCTGAGGGACAACACCCAGGCCCAAAGTTCAGGCCCCATTAATGACAAACAAAACAAAACAACACCAACAAAATACTCCTGTGTCCATTTCCTGGAGTTTCTTTAGATAGGCATTATTTTATATGATCATATGCACATAGAGCTACTCAGCCCTTGTCATCTTCTTCTAAGAATATCCTCCTTTGCTCTCATTGTATGAATGTTTGGAGTCCTGATTGATTAAAATAGTATTTATCAAAATGAACTGCAAGAAATGGAAACAGGAGGCTTTATATTGTTTTCTTTGGATTTTTTGTTATTTTTCTTTTGTTTTGTTTGTTTGTTACCTTTGTCTCTGTTTTTGTTTTCTGTACCTTTTGTCTTGTATGTAAGTTTATCTGTTTGGGGGAGGGTAAGGAGGAATCACAGTAATGGTGGGACAAAGGGTGAAAAATGCAGCATTGATACTCACAAAAAATGAACGATACAACTTGGGGAGGATCGAGGGGGAAAAACTGGGAGAAAGTGAGGGAAGGGATAATGTTGTTCAAAAAGAAATGTACTCATTACCTGACTTTTGTAACTAACTCCTTTGTACATCACCTTGTGTGATTTTGTGAAAGTCTTTAGATACAATATGAAAAAAATAGAGATTAATGTAATAGATTGTCTTGTATGGAAGTGTTTAGGTATTAACTCTTACCTAAGAGAAAAGAGGTGTCACATTTCCTATTTTCCAGAATATTAATTTCTATCTATTTTCCATATTAAATGCTGTGTATTAATGTCTCAGTGCATTAACCATGCTCTCTGTTCAGAATCCATTAGAAGCAAGTGAGATTTGGTGTTTCAGGAACAACAGGCTTTTAGAATATCAATTAGACATAATTATTGAACAACTTCTCTAAGGCATATTATAATTAAAATCTTCTTAGTCTGAAGCCAGTCCAGGTAAAAATACAAGATCCTATTTTTAAAATAATGAAAAGAGGATCTACATTTTGATATTATAATTGACTTTAGGCCTAGATCACATATTTTTAGAACAGATTATTGACCTGACTAAGTCTCATATTAAGGGATCTATGACAAGTTAAATAATCATTTTGTGACTTCTAAAACTTTCAAGATAATGTTTTTAGAACTTAATTATACCTTCTAAAAATCTTGTTTATTTCACATTTGTAAATAATAGAGTGGCAAATAATTAAATATTTTTCTTTGGGTAAATTTAATTAAACTGACTAGCTATTTTCAATTAGGTTGATTTAAATTAAATCTTTCCTTAAGTCAAGATAATAACATTGTTCTAAGTTCATTCTAAATTAAATCTGAGCACTACTAGTAAATCCTTGCATAATTAACTAACCTAAAGCTGGGTTTGGAATGGAATTTGTTTTCTAACTTCTCTATCACTACCAAGAAAAGACGTTCTGAATTTGATGAGACAATGTTGTATGTCTATACTTACTTAACAACATAATTTTATATGTTTTGTTTAGTCAATGGTTAAGCACAAGTGTCCCAAAGGAGTCTATTATGGGATGAGTGTGAAGGCTATCAGAAATTGAAAATAGAATTACAGGGCTGGGAAAATGGCTCAGTGGTAGAGTGCTTGCCTTGCATGAATGAGGCCCTGGGTTGGATTCCTCAGCGCCACTTAAGCAGAAAAAAAGCTGGAAGTGGTGCTGTAGCACAAGTGGTAGAGCGCTAACCTTGAGCTGAAGAACTGAGGGACAGTGCCCAGCCCAGAGTTCAGGCCCCACAACTGACAAAAGAAAAGAAATAAAAAGGAAAGAAAATAGAATTTCATCTGCATTTTATCTGCCCAGAGGAATGTAACTGCTCAGGATGTATTTGCAATTCTGCATTCCTCTCAACATCATTCACAATAACCACGACTTGGAAACATTCAAGTTTAAATTAGAAATACCCAAGAGAAAAACGCATGTATTAAAACTCATGATTAGATATTTAAAAATGCCATAGAAACAATCACCTCATTAAGAAATGGGCTAGAGAATTAAAAAGAGACTTCTTTGGAGAGGAAATAGAATGGCCACTAGACAAATAAGGAAATGTTCAACATCTCTGGCCATAAAAGTAACATAAATCAAAACACCATTGAGATTCCCCTCACCCCAGTTATCAAGAAATAATAGATGCTGGCAGAGATGTGGCCAAAAGGAAATGATACTACACTGTTGGTGAGAGTGTAAACTGGTTCAACCACTCAGGAAAACAGCATGAAGGTTCCTCAAAAGACTAAACATAGATCTCCCCTATGATCCAGCAACCCTACTACAGGGCATTTATCCATAAGACCACAAGCATGGATACACTAAAACTACCAGCACAACTACGTTCATTGCAGCATTATTCACCATAGCTGAGATATGGAACCATATCAAAGAGATGCCGCTCAGTAGATGAATGGATCAAGAAAATGTACTATATATACATAATGGAATTCTATGCTTCCTTCAGAAAGAATGACATGGCCCATTCATAAGGAAATGGAAAGACTTGAAAAAAATCATATTAAGTGAAGTAAGCCAGACCCAAAGAAACAAGCTCCATGGTTTCCCTCATTTTTAAGAATTAGTATACATTTCGGATAGTCTTAGTAAAGGATCATGCTAGCCCAACAGGTATGTACATATGACCATATAAAGTGATATAATGGAACCAAGCTCCATGCTATGCAGTATTTTTTTGTCTAATGTTTGCAGGGTTTTTTTTTTGTCTTTCTTTTTTCCTACTCCAGTTTATTCCCTGTGGTCACTGTTTCTGATTTTGGTACCCTTTGTCCTTGTATATAAGTTTATCTGATTTTGGGAAGGAAAGGGGTAATCACAGAAATGGTGGGGGTGAACCAATGCCACAGAAATACTCACTATGTGGGAAATGAATTTTGCAACTTGTGGGGAGAAAGTCAGGAGCAAGGGAAAGCAGGAGAAAAATGAGGTAGAGGGTAACACTGTTCAAAAAGAAATGTAGTCATTACCTTACTTATGCAACTGTAATCCCTCTGTACATCATTTTTACAATACAATAAAAATTTGAAGAGTCTCATGGACTTTCCTGCTGGGATGCCTTTGAAATATATATAAAAATTGCAACTTTTCATATATATATGTATTTAAAATTTTCAATTTCAAGGACAAAATAATAAAGCTGTTAACTATGTGTGTGTGTGGGGGGATGCTAAGAAGATCAGTGGAGAAGAAATAGGGAGATGGTGAAAGGGTAGAGAGTAGCATATATTAAGAATGAGCCAGTTGAAGCTCTAATGTACAATTTAAAGAACAAAGTTAATAATATTGTGTTACATTGAGATTTTCCTTAGATTTTAGTTGCTCAAAAAATAAAATAGATAACATTCTTTCTCTCTCTAATAATCATTGTACTATCTATAAATCACAATGATATATAATGAAAGCTAAGAAAGAAAGCAAAGTCTGCATTTCTGAAAGTCTAGCACTTTTTTGGTGTTGTTTAATATTCTCTGCTTTTCTATAAGTTCCCTGAAGATAATGCCATTGAACTTGAACTCTTCTCAAACCTTTGGGGTGTGTGTGTGTGTGTGTGTGTGTGTGTGCATGTGTGTGTGCATGTGTGTGCACAAGAGAGAGACATGCAAGGCAGGAAATAAGTATTTGTGTAGTGATTTTAAATGATAGAGTCTTTGAGTTATTTTTAGCTATGCTCTCTCTGTTCTACTTCTGACTCTTAATGATTTCATTATTGACCTCCCACTACCGTTTCCTTATGTAATATTCTAGTTATTTCCTGCCTGGTTTCCTGAATATTTTTGTCTTCTCAAATCTACCTCTTGTATTAAAAGCAAAGTATCTCTCTACTGCTGTTAAGTATTCTCTGAATTCTTACTAGAACAGTTTTCTAAACAATGGAATTTCATTTGGAATTATCAGTGAAATATATTGGAAAAATGTTTTCTGTGAGATTTCTTGGAACCTTTATATCATACAACATTTAAGAAAAAACAAATTATGATTTTTTCCATACAATACAATTTCTATGACTGTTAAGAATCCTCTTGATGTATATATGCATATATGTGTACCTGTGTGCGTGAATATATATGTAGAGAAGTCCCTTTCTTTTATTATATTATTGTTTATTTATTTTGTGCAGTCCTGGAATTGAACTTAGGGCTTAGGCACTGTCCCTGGGCTTTTTGCTCAAGGCTAGAGGCTCTACCACTTGAGACACAACTTTACTTTCGGCTTATTGGTAGTTAATTGGAGATAAGAGTCTCATGGACTTTCCTGCCAGGATGGCTTTGAACCATATCTCAGCCTCCTGAGTAGCTTGGATTCCCAGCATGGGCCACCAGTGTCCAGCCGGAGAATCCCCATTCTATACTCTACTTGAAGACAACTTCCAAACTCCTTGGGCTTCAATAAGGGATAGGTGAGGTATGTGGCACCAGCTACTATTAGTTATACTCCCTAGGAAAGAATACATCTTGATAGAACTCTAATTTCAATAGTGAGTTTCCACAGATGAAACAGTGTAAACCTCCTCATGAACCTGTCTTATTCTCATTGATATGTCCCTAAGAATTGGAGAAACACAGGTATACTCAAAACAGAGATGTCTGTACTCTTTTTCCTCCCTAAATCAGTGGAATTTTGAGGTTTGCTCCATCCTAGGATGCATTAATTGAGCTTATCTAGTTTATATAGTTAATTTCATGAGCTAATGTGGGAGTCCAGAAATTATACCTGAAAGCTAAAACTCTTCCATTTTTATATAATTAAAACTCCAAGGAGGTCACATTCATGACACATGAAAATGCATGAAATTCAATTTTCAGCAACCATGATTACTTTTATTGGAATGTGGACTCACCCTTTAGTTTCTGTGTTGAATATGGTTTCATTTGTACTCCAGTGGCAGAGATGAATGGCTGTGTCAGATTCTTTATGGCCTACGCAGTCTACCATGTTTAATATCCTATCCTTTAAATGGAAAATTGTCTGACCCTTGATAAGAAGATGAGATAAGAATTTGTTTCCACACATGACTTAATTGGGTAATTCTTCATTTGTTCTGTGCTCATTGCTGATGTGAGTAGGTTTTCTTTCAATATTCCATAACTCCCTGGATTCCTTCAGCTGTCTGTTTGTGGATTCCATGAGTGTCTCCATTAATCTTTGTCAATTCTCATCCCATTCATGCAATTCCTGTATTAATCTTTGATTAGCTTCCTCATGCTCAAGAAATTCCTGTGCTAATCTTTGGTTAGCTTCATCATGCTCATGAAATTCCTGTTTTAATCTTTGTCTATTCTCATCCTGCAATTCCTGTATTAATCTTTGATTAGTCTCATCAAGCTCATTATTTTCCCTGTCCTGCTCATTTCCCTATTATGCTCATACAGAGTCCTTTGCAGGCTTTCAGTCTTTTCATTCAGCATGTTAACCTGTAGTGTTTGTAGAGCATTTTGAAAACTCTCCTCTGGATTATTCACTAACTGCTCTGTTGCATTATTATTGTGAATAGGAATTGAAATACCTGGAGTTGCCATTTTTCTTGTGTTTCTCCTGCTTGTCCTGCCCATTTTGTATGTAAGCAAAAATAACTTTGTGCTACAACACTGTTTTAAGGCAAGCATCAACCAGAACCCTGTAGTTGTACAAATGGTTTGACGCAGTCAAAACGAGTACAGATACAATCTAGTTCAACACATACAATCTAGTTCAACAACAAACAACTATGGATTAATGGACTAGAACATCAAAGAAAGAGTCAACAGACCAGAAATTAATAGGTCTAGGGAGAATTGTTGGGAGAAAATAAGATTAGAGGAGAGTGGGGAAGGGAAAAGGAGAGAGGGAATTTAGCCAAGACCTAAATTCAGAGAGAGGAAATTGAAAGACCCAAAGGAGGAGAGAGATAAAGAAAAAAGCAAAAATGAAAAAAATTTAAAAAATTAAAAATGAAACACTTAAAAATTATATAAGTATAAAGCAATAATACTGAGAGAGAAAAAAGATAGAAGGAAAGGAGACAAATATAGAAAAAAGGAAAAATAAAAAATGAAAAAATAAATAAATAAGTTAAAAATGAAACACTTAAAAATTATATATGTATAAAGAAATAATACTACATTTAAAGGATTTAAGGCTGAGAGTTTGTGAATTGAGTAATCAATTTCTGAATTAAGCATGCACACAATGAAGGATAAGGTTTAATAATCGAAGATGGGTATATATCTGGGGATGAACAGACCAGCAATTAAGTCATGCAAAAAAAAAAAAAGACGTAAAGGGAAAAGAGTAAAAAGAGTTTTTTTTAAAAAAAACACACACCTAAAATAAAAATGATGAAAAAAATAGAAAGCAATTTTTTTAATTTAAAGAAATTAGGTAGAAAAAAGAGTTCTTCAATTTTTGGGGGGAGGTGGGAGGGATCTTTGGTCTCCCCTGTGTCTGTAACCAGTCTCTTGATGGTGTTTCTGGTTTGCTTGTAGTGCTTAGTTTTCCTATGGCTTGATTGGTGTCTTAAATTATTTTGTTTGAGCTGGCAGAATGAAGTTCTGCCTTACCAAGGAATTTATGACCTTCCTCCCAGGCTAGTTCAGTGGCAGGGTGATCTTTGAGTATCACAAAATAGGGAGATGCCTGTTTCCTCTAGCTTAGAGTTGTTGTGATTGGGATAGGTTGTGGGTAAGGTTGAGGCTTGTCAGCAAACAGTAGCTTTTCCCTGAGGGGCTAGCTCCTGAGACACTCATACAGCCCAGCCTGGAGTCATTCTCAAAATTTATGTTTACTGAGTTTCAACTGTTTTTCTTTTACCCCTCCAGCTGCTGGGTCTGCTGCCTGTGCTGCACTGTGGAGGGGTAGCCTCTGGCTCTGGTTACCCAGTGAAGAAAGTCACTTCTCTGGGGGTGGAGCTATCTCTGCCTGGGAAGGGCAACTTTCCCCTAGGTGGACCTGTGCCCTGCAGGTCAGTGTCCTGTGACCTGCTGAAGGGATCCTGTTGTGTTCTTCCAAGGCCTGAGTTACATGCTCTGGTCCATCAGTATCAAAGATGGAGTTCTTCTCCGGTGGTTGGAGAGGTGCTACCTTCCCACTGCTGCTCTGTGAGAAGGAGTGAGGATGTTTTGGGGGTACTCACACCTATCTCTTGGTTTCTGGGCTGTCCTCAGTCTGGGACTGTGGTCAGCAGGATGAATATTTCCACTCCTTATGAGTTCTTGATGGTGGGCTTTCTCTGTGGGTATGGCAGCCATGAGCTGCCACCACTGTGGACACTGGTGAGTGCTCAAATTTGTCTCCTTAACCAAGCTGCCTGAAGTTTTCCTCTCTGGCCAAATTATCTGTACAGTGTTGGCATACTTGGTGTGACTCTTTAGCCTAGGACTTTTCACTGGAACACTAAAACTGCTTTCTATATGAGAGCTTATTTAGCCCACAGCTTCTCTGCCATCTTCCTCTGGAATCAAGTTTTTATTCTATCCTACCATGTCATAATCATTACATGTTATTTGTCTTCATTAGAACACAAGATAGTCATTTTAATGACTATTTTATTCTTTCTCAATGAACTTCCTGAAGGCTACAACTATGTGTTTTGGTTTCTCCAGAATTAGACTTCAATGTATGCCAAATTAAAGAATAAATGTGCAAATACATTTTCAGCTCAACGGATATTTGTTTACTGGCTAGATGTTATGAATTAAAATGAAATTTACTTTTTTGTAATCTCCAAATTATATAAGCATTCAAGCTAGAATGTTATCATTTTGTAGCTTTGATTACAAAATTTTAACATTGTTCATCCCTGATTTGCATCACTATTTTCTAAACGGTGGTATGAACAGTACTTCCTATGCTTTCCTTAGGTGAAGTTATTCTAGAAAGGTCATGAAGTATTTAAGAATAAACAAGTTACTCTTTATAAAACCCTGAGGTGGCACATTTACAACTATCAAAAACTTTTTTTATGATTTAATATACTTAGCAAATTAAATCTTGGAGAACTCTAGACCCTACCATTTTAGTTTTACTGAACAAACACTTGTCTTTTTTACTATGTACCAGATCCTAAGCAATTTAGAGATATTAGTCAATTCAATCCTTATGAAAACCTAGCAGCCAGAGACTTTTGAGATATGAATTCACAGATGATAGAACACAGGCACAGGGGGTGAAATAGATTGCCAGAGTGATGCTATTCTGAAATGAGAAGAGAATTTGTTTCCAATCAGTCAGTCTCAAGTATATAGCCATGTACTTTCATTGTGTTCTAAGTTTGCAAGGTTTTTGTTTTTTGTCTTTGTTTTTGTTTTACTTTTACTTTGTAGGGAAGAACCACTGAACCATTTGTAGGAAAACATACTGCTTTGTGAATCTCTTTTTTGCTATATGTAAAGAGTTCTTTTTCTCTCCCTCCGTCTCTTTTTTTAAACATTGAGCTAGTTGGTAAAAATATGTATATAAACACAAAATAAAATAAAGTTTCAGTAGGATGAGATTTATCATCCTATTGAAACTGATGATATTTAAATGTAATCATGTGGACATTGAATGATAAAAAATAAATTTTAAATTACTGTCAGTTATTTAGTAAAAATACAGAATGGGGAAGATGGCAGAGGAGAAGCTGGAGGCTAAACAAGCTCTCGCAAAGAAAGCAGTTTTAGAGTTCCAGTGAACAGTCCTAAGCCAGAGAATCACACTAAGTGTGCCATCACAGGACAGAGTTAGGCCAGAGAGAAAAAATCCAGGCAAGGAGACAGATCTGAGCAATTGCCAGCAGCCACTGCTGTGGTGGCAGTGGTGGTGGCGGCGGCCATACCCACCATACCTGAAACACAGAGAGTCCGGGATGAAGGAGCCAGACGCTGCAGGCGAGAGGATTCTACTCAACACCAGCAAGAACCAACAAGGAGCAGACATCTTCATCCTGCAGTTCGCAGACCAGAGACAACCCAGGAACCAAGACGGCGTGAGTAGGAGACTAATGTCCTCACTCCTTCTCAGGAAGCAGAGAAGGGAAGGCCATCCTTACCCTCCCCGGCCACCCCTCCCCTCCCCAGTACCGGAGATCTCCATCTTGGATACTGACAAAGCTTGGCGGAGCTGCTAGCTCCAACTCAGGCCTTGGAAGACAATTAGAGTCATTTAGCAGGTCACAAGAACCTAACTTGACCTGCCAGACTCAGCTCCACCCAGGGAAAAGTCACCCAGCTCCTGCGCCAGCCCTGGAGTGGCTTTCTTCACTGGGTAATCAGAGCCAGAGGCTGCTCCTCCCTTTAGCAGCCTTGACAATCAATTGAAATTCAGTAAACATAAACCCTGAGAGTGGCTCCAGGCTGGGCTCTGTGAGTTTCTCACAAACTAGCCCCCGGGAAAAGCTACTGTTTGCTGAAAGGCATCAACTCTACCCAGAACCTAGCCTCAACACAGCATCTCCAAACTTGAGGAAAAAGCCATCTCCCTCTTTTGTAATACTCAAAGCAGATCTCCTTCCCATTGAACTAGCCTGGGAGGAGGATGACAAAATCCTGGGTAAAGCAGAGAATTTTTCTGCCTGTTCAAACAAACTGATTTAAGAAATCAACCAAGCCACAGGAAAATCAAAAACCACAAGCAGACAAGAGACTCCAAGAGGCTGGTTAAGGACACAAGGGAGATACAGGATTTTTCCCACCCCTCCCAAACAAATCAAAGAACTTTTTTTTTTCTTTTTCTTTTGTACCTTTTATAAAAAAATTTATTTTCTAAAAGTTTTTTTTTTAATTTTTTTACCTTTTTTGAAAAAAATTGTTTTCTAGTAACTTTTTTTCCTCTTATAATTTTTATTTTTGGGATATATATGTGTGTTTGCATCTTTCTTTCTTTCTTTCTTTAAATTTTTTTTTTGTTTAGCTCTACTGAACTTCTGATCTTTTTTTCTTTCTTCCTTATCCTTTTCACCTTTTCTTCTCTTTCATTCTTCTTTATGTGATTTAATTGTTGTTCTGTACAGCTTCAGATAAACGCGTAGTCGATTATTAGACCTTATCCCCCATTGTGTACACACTTAATCCACAAACTTATTACTCAATTCAAAACCTCTTAGACTTAAATTCCTTAATAGCAGTACTACCTCTTTATACCTATATAATATTTTAAGTATTTTTATTTTTAAGTTTTTCACATCTCCTTTATATCCCTCCCTTCTCTCATTATATTCACGTTCTTCTCTGAATATTTTGTTTTCAAACTGCATGATATTTTAATTTTTACTTTTCTATTTTTTCTGGTCTCTTTGTTTTTCCCCTTTCTCTTTCTTCTTCTTTTTCTCTCTCTACTTTCATCCTATCCAACCTATTTCCTGCTTGGAGATTAGGACTTAGTTAAGTTAACTCTCCCGGTGCCTTCCCATATCACTCTATTCCTATTTTTTTACCCACATCTCCCCCTAAACCTAATAATTTCTAGTTTACCAAATTCTTCTTTGTGGTTCATAGCCCATTAATATATAGTTGCTTGATGTTGAATATATGTATCTGTTGAACTATAGAGAGAACTATAGAGAACTATAGACCCATTTCTTTGATGAACATTGATGCAAAACTTCTCAATAAAATTTTGGCCAATCGACTTCAACAATTCATCCAAAAAATCATATACCACGATCAAACAGGATTCATTTTAGGGATGCAAAGCTGGTTCAATATATGTAAATCAATTAATATTATTCATCACATCAACAGGAGCAAGGATAAGAACCATATGGTTATCTCAATAGATGCAGAAAAATCATTCGACAAGATCCAACACCCCTTTATGATGAAGGTTTTGGAAAAATTAGGAATCCATGGAACATTCCTCAATACAATAAAGGCTGTATATGACAAACCTACAGCCAGCATTAAACTTAATGGTGAAAAACTAAAGCCCTTTACTTTTAACTCAGGAACAAGACAAGGATGTCCACTCTCTTCACTTCTCTTCAATCTAGTATTAGAATGCCTAGCTACAGCAATAAGAAAAGATGCAAACATAAAGGGGACCCAAATAGGAAAAGAAGAAGTAAAACTCTCCCTATTTGCAGATGACATGATCTTGTATTTACAGAATCCCATAGACTCCACTCCCAAATTACTCAAGCTGATTCAAAACTTTGGCAAAGTAGCAGGGTATAAAATTAACCTCCAAAAATCAATGGCTTTTATGTATGCCAACAATGAGAAAAGTGTGGCTGAAATTAGGAAAGCAACTCCATCCCTAATAGCCCCACAAAAACTAAAATACCTAGGAATTAACTTAACCAAAGAAGTGAAGGACCTCTATGATGAAAACTTTAAAAACTGGAAAAAGGAAATCAAAACTCCCATGCTCCTGGATTGGAAAGATTAACATGGTGAAAATGGCAATACTTCCCAAGGCTATCTACAAATTCAATGCAATACCTATCAAAATTCCAACCTCATTGTTCACGGAAATAGAAGAGGCAATCCAAAAATTCATATGGAACAATAAAAGACTCCAAATAGCAAAAACACTCTTCAATGGAAAGAACACTACTGGAGGAATATCAATACCAAATTTCAAACTCTACTATAAAGCCATAGTAATCAAAACAGCTTGGTACTGGCACAAGAACAGACCTCAGGACCAATGGAATAGAATTGAAAACCCAGAAATGAACCTACAGACCTATAGCCATCTAATCTTCGATAAGGGAGCTAAAAAAAAATAGAATGGAAGAAAGACAGCCTCTTCAGTAAATGGTGCTGGCAAAATTGGTTAACTACTTGTAGAAAACTAAAGCTAGATCCTTATATATCACCCTGCACCAGAATCAACTCCAAATGGATCAAAGACCTCAGAGTCAAAGCAGACACTCTGAAAACATTACAGGATGGAATAGGAGAAATCTTAGGTCTCCTTGACACAAGCCAAAATTTTCTTAACAGAGACCCGGAAACACAACAAATCAAAGCAAGGTTGGACAAATGGGATTGCATGAAGTTGCATAGCTTCTTCATGGCAAAGGACATAGCTAGCAAGATCAATAGAAAGCCCACGGATTGGGAGAAGATCTTTACTAGCCATACAATGGACAAGGGTCTCATATCTAAAATATACTTGGAACTCAAAAAATTAAATCCCCCAACAACAAAGAAACAACTGCCCAATAAATAAGTGAGCTAAAGACTTAAACTTCTCTGAAGAGGAAAGAAGAATGGCCAATAGACACATGAAGAAATGCTCAACCTCCCTAGCCATAAAAGAAATGCAAATCAAAACAACATTGAGATACCACCTCACCCCAGTTAGAATGGCAAAAATGAAGAACTCTAATAACAACAGATGCTGGAGGGGATGTGGAAAGAAGGGAACTTTACTGCATTGTTGGTGGGAGTGTAAACTTGTTCAACCACTTTGGAAAGTAGTATGGAGGCTCTTCAAAAGATGCCACATAGAGCTCCCCTATGACCCAGCAATCCCACTTTTGGGCATTTATCCAAATGATCACAAACAAGACCACACTAAAGCGACCAGCACAACTATGGTTATTGCAGCATTATTTACTATAGCTACGATATGGAACCAACCCAGATGCCCCTCAGTAGATGAATGGATCAAGAAAATGTGGTATATATACACAATGGAATTCCATGCCTCCATCAGAAAGAAAGACATTGCCCCATTTCTTAGGAAATGGAAAGACTTGGAAAAAATCATATTAAGTGAAGTAAGCCAGGCCCAAAGAAACATAGGTCCCATGGTTTCCCTTATTTGCAATATCTAGTATATGTCTGAGTCAAGCAGAAAAGGTTAGATAAAGTGATGTTAGGAAAATGAACCCTAAGTTATGTATTTAAATGTTTTTTTCTTTCATGCATTTGTTTCTAATGCATTTATAAGATTATTTCTTTGTTGCTTTGTATGTCCCTCCCCCACAGTATAACCCCTGCTTTCACTGTAAAAAAATACATATAGTTGGGGTTCATTTCCTTTTGAGCACAATGAAATCTTAAAGAGATAAACCAATACAAGAAACTTAGTGAGAAAGATTGACAATGCTGTTGGTTATAGACTACTTTTATGCAGAGTAATTCTACTTAATGTTCAAGGTAATGGAGCATCAAGAATATAAAATGCAATGGTGATAAACAAAAATGCATAAGGTAAAACAATGGAAAGAAGGGTGGGATTTTTAAATGAGAAAAGAGTTGAGCTCCTATGATATTTACTTATATACTTACCTATTGTCTATTATAATGGCTTGCCAATACTAGGGATTTATTCAATGTTTTCTGAAAAGGTGTTTAAACAAAGGGATATGAACAAAAGAAGAAAAAAAGAAGTGAAATGAAAAGTGTAAATGTAAGCATATAAAGAAGGAGGAATAAAATCAGCTGTAGCCAGAGAGCAGTGTCTATGAGGAATTTTACCAAAAACTTAAGAGGTAGATATTAGTGTCAAACATATTCTTATTTACAACAGTTGCCAATAAATATTAGGCTTCAGAATCAGTGCTCTTAGCAACTGTGCTCTCTTTACTAAGAGAAAAGTACATATTCTGAGAGGCAACAATAAGAAGGAAGAAATCAAATAACTTCCTCTCTTTTATTATTGTACTAGTTACAAATTAATATCAATACATTGCTTCAAAAATTAGTAGCTTACCTAGGTGTCAGTAGGTCACACTTGTAAACCTAGCTACCCAGGAGGCTGAGATATGTGGATCATTGTTCAAAGCCAGCCCACGAAACAAAGTCTGAGACTCTTAACTCCAATAAACCACCAGAAAACTGGAAGTGGGGCTGTGGTTCAAGTTGTAGAGCGCTTGTCTTGAGCTGAAAAGCTGAGGGACAGTGCCCAGGCCCAAAGTTCAAGCCCCATAACCAATTTTTAAAAAATTAGTAGCTTAAAGAAACTAATATTTCATCTTACAGATTTTGCAGAGTAGGTGTTTAAGTGTAGTTAAGCTTCATGTTTCTGGTCTGGAGTCTCTCAGAAAGTTGTTGTAAACGTATCAGCCAGGATAGTGGTCATCCTGTGATTGATTGCACCTGTAGAAGCTTCTTCCCAGCTCACTTACAAAGCTACTGTTGGCCTCAGAAGACCCATTTCCTAGTTAACTCTTGCAAGTGTTTGCAGGCCTCACTCTCAGGTGGGTTTCTATGGAGGCCCTCTCAATCCCATGGCAAACAGTGACTCAAAAGAGAGAGAGACATAGAGTGGGCCTAAGATGACAGCCAAAGTTGTTGTATAATCTACTTTAGGAAGTAACAATGCATTACATTTTCACATTTTATTATTTGTTACACAAGTTAGTTGGCCCTTGCCTATAGACCAAGAGTGAAGATTTCATTAAAGTAAGAACACTTGCTTGGGAGTCAATAGGGATACTTTAGTGTTTGTTTAAATAATTGTGATGTATTCAGCCCATGTTCTTCACTTTGAATGAATCATATTTCTGGTATCTTTAGGATTCCAATACTAGGGATTTTGAGTTGAAAAAGTTAGTGTTTATTTTGGGGGCTGGGAAGGTGGCTCAGTGGTAGAGTGCTTGCCTTGCATGCCTGAGGCCCTGGGTTCAATTCCTCAGCACCACATAAGCAAAAAGAAAAAAGCCAGAAGTGGTGCTGTGTCTCAAGTGGTAGAGTGCTAGCCTTGAGCTGAAGAGCTGAGGGACAGCGCCCAGGCCCAGAGTTCAGGCCCCATGACCGGACCCCTCCCCCCCAAAAAAGTTAGTGTTTATTTTATCTAACAATTACTTCTAAACCTTGAGTGTTGATATTCAGTCTAGATTTGTCTGTGGTGTTTTTTTAATGTTTTATCATAATGAAAAAGATTAGGAATTTGTCAAGATATTTCAAGATTAAAAATGGATAAGAAGATTTAAAAACACATTATTCTATGAAGTTGACAAGTTCAAAAAGAAATATTACCTGTATTTTAGTTAGTACAAAGCATCTTGTACCAAACAATTTATGGAATCATTTTTTATGGTGATGATTTAACACCAATAAAATCAATCCTAGAAGTGTGGTCACATTTCATATAGCTTGTAGATAAAATGCAATGGAATATAATTAGTTATTATTTTATATGTAGCTATTCAATGACAATGTCTAATTCATATTTGTATATGATTATTAATATACTTTGGAATTTGGTCAGAAGATGATATCATTCATTGCAGGGGATCATTGGTCTATAATTAATTTTGAACTCTTGTATGTTAAATACTATAACAATTTAAATGTTTTTCTGAAATTTTATGAGTTACATTTTCTTTTATCAATATGCACAGACAGCCTACAGAATGTATATTACATACTGGAGTAATACAATGGAAAAGTATTTTAAAATTTCATCAGTGATTCCTGCTTCCATAATCTCTAGGTGTTAGATTTCATTGTGAGTTATCTATGTATGTTTTATAGCACAACTATAGATCTTTTCCTTCACTGAAATATAGTAGATCTTGCTGAATTTTTCTATGAGATTTCTTTCCATTCATCATGAAATCCTGAATATTTTCTACCTTATTCATTTTCAGTTCTTCAAAATCATTTCTTCTGGTGTCTTCTCAGATCATGTCAGGCTGATTCTTGCCTTTTCTGTGTACTTCCTAGCCATGTAGAATAGCTTCTCACATTATTCAATGCTTATTTTGCAATAATCCTTAAACCTTTTTAGGATAAACTTAATGAAAACAAAAGTCATTTTCCTCTTGCTTTCGTCCATTAGGTGCATGACACCCCTACAGGTACTGGTACTATAACAGTGAAAAAACATTAAATTCTTCTCTTGCTTGACAAGAAATGTACTCATTACCTTACTGGTGTAACTGTAACCTCTCTGTATGGCGTCTTTACAAGAAAATAATTTTTTTTAAAAAAATCCCCACAAAAGAGGAGAGAGAGAGAGAGACAATAGATAAAAGTGTATTGGGATTTTATTGTTTAGGGTTGGGGGGGTATAAGCTGATATTGTATTATTTTAATTATTGAAATTAATAAAGTATTTTAATCAGTAGCTTATAAACATGAATGCCTATTTGAATCCCCTAGGGATTAAAAATAACTTCTTTAGGTCATGACAGGCATATAACATCACATCAAAATGTGTAGGTTGTATCTGTATTTTAAAAAATTCTCAGGTGATTTTTGAAAAATATTGATAATTATTGACTGAGATTAATGTTTCTCAAAGTGTTTCACCAACAAGAATAACTGGAGATAATTAATAATGGACAACTTGTGCCCTATCTCATATTTATTGAATTGAAGTTCTGGAGGAAGGCTTACCTATCAGTGTTTTAAGAAGGGACCCAGACTCTAGAATTGTACTAAATCTATGGTCATTATCTTAAAGACATGATCTCATGGGAAGGCAAAGATGGTAGGACATTTTGGAATGTTCATTGAAGAGGACCACCTTTCTATAATGTATATAAACTGAGCAGAATGTCTGAACCTGTATGATTTATGAACATTTGGTTTGCATTAAAATGTTCCCTCTTTCATAGACTTCTGTATATGGCTGTGGGGAAAAAATGCAAATCCAGTGTTATTTAGCTGCATGTAAGGGTGGGGATTTTGGGGGATGATTTGGCTGAGGTGAGTCTACGTCACTTTGGGGACCTGCTCAAGGATATAGATGGAGAAAAGTACGAAGAATTTTCCTAGGTTCTCATATGTATGATTATTATCACTAATATTAAATAAAATTCAAAAGCATTAATGCAATATAAAAATAATTTGAAAGTAATTTTCCTATACTTTTTCAAAGATATTTTTGGGAGACAAGTTTGTGTCCTTATAAGTTAACCGTGTATCAGATTCTATATTAGATTTCAACACTTGCAAATTTGTACTAAAACTAGTATTTGAATAACAGATTTCTTCATGAATATCCTCCTTTCTCTCCCCATTCCCCCAGTCCATTGGCCAGCTTTATTTTGTTGCTTAAACAAATCAATCTTGTTGCTTAGAATTTAGTCTGTCTCATTCTCCAAAAGATTTCCATGTGGAAAAAAAAATATCATCGTCATTTATCCTCCTAGAGAAATGCTATTTTCTTTCAAAAAGCTCCAATATTAATATGTATATGAGAGTTTCTTTTTCTTTTTTCTTATCTTGGAATAATAATGAATGAAAAAAGGTGATTTATATTTAGAGCTCTGGACACCACTGAAAGGCCCAGTTTGAGCTATATGCTAATTCTGGGTTTAGTGTTCTTATCAATCCAGCAAGTTTATTCAGATTTAAGAATGCAGTGTGAAAATCTTTTGATGTCCTGCTATGTAAGTTTTCTCTTATATAGGAAAAAAACATCTTTTTAGAAAAGCCTTAATCAGAGGCAATAGATACCCAATATTGTCTAGAACATGCAATATATCTTTAAAACACTTGAATAATATTATCTTGGTTGAATGCAAGACAAAAACATAATCTATAAAAGTAAGGATAATGCAGTTTTAAAAGGAAACTTTCTCATACCATAAGATTTCACTCAGTTTGCTAACAAAGCATTCTAGAAATAAGAAATGAGAAGAGAAAATGGAAATACACAATGTATTTCTTGGTAACTCTAGTTTTGTGTCTGTGTATATTCCTGATGCATTTTGCTGATCAAAGCCTTGCTTAGATCTGCAACCAGGCATCAAAAGTTGTCTGTGTGATTTTTAAATCTGAAATTTTCCTCTGTGTCTTCAACAAAGCCATATGGTAGTTTCATTTCCCTTTATGTTATTCCTTTTCAAGATTAACCCACATTTTTGCTGAGGAGGTTAACTTACCCTTGGCAGTCTTATATTGCCCTCCTAGGTATTCTGATAAAACAATGTATCTATAGATGTCAAGTTTCTCTCTTACTATTTTTTACATCAGAAGTCAATTTGAACAAAACTTGAAAGTGGTGATTTTCTTCCTATATTTCCTTTCAACCCATCCAAAATTAATGGATTCAATAAGTAAATATCTTCTAATAAACCACTACATTGTAGTCATATCTAATTCTCCAACTATAAGTAGGATAAAATGGTCAGATTACTTTACTCCAATGTATATTTAAAGTCTTTTAAATTATATTTGCAATACTCTGGCACTCAATAGAAACCATCAGGGTCTAGGCTAGCATTGTCTGTTGGTGGATCATATTAGATAAGTACAGTAGTATACATTTGCTAATTATACCCACATAAGCTAACTTAAGGTATTGTGTTTAGTAATATTCATAATTATTGATATATAATATAGTCATTGTATAACTGAAAATATTACATCATAATTTCAAAGTATACAAATAGTGCACTTTCTATGAAATATCAAACCACATACAGACCACATTATGACAGACATAGACAATCCAGAATATAGACATGATGAAATACTTATGTACAAATAACTATTTTCTTTCTTTTCCTCTTTTTTCATATGTCTTGTCCGTCTTGTGTGCTTGAAATATTTACCAATCAGTTTGGCCTTTCAAGTAGTTATTGTAGGCAATAACTAGTTGTGGATCTAGGTAAAACGATGAGGTATATGCGTTCAGAAAGCATATATTCTACTGAGTAAGGCGCAAAATAACCCTGTAAATATTAAAACTGATAGAGATTCTAAGTGTTAGAGAACAGAGTTGGAGAGTGGTTGTGGAAGTGTCTTTAAATTCACAGATAAATGTATGTCTACATTTTGAGTTGAAGCATAAATGAAAATGAGTTAGTGAGGTAAGAGGCTTGTGTAAAGTCTGCTGGAGGGAAAGGTCTAGGTGTGCTCAAGGCAAAGAACAAAGATCATCATGGCTATAAAGCCACAGCAATAGGCATTCACTGGCAAGAGTGGAATAACAGAGTCAGGAAGTAGTGACATTGTCGCTGCAGCACACTGAACACTATACTGCCAAAGCCTAATAAAGGAGCTAGAAGAATAGGAAGATCCTCAGTTGGAATAAGGTAAACAAATAGGTCAGAGAAAGATCAGATCAAGAAATGCAGGGCAGAAATCAGCAATTAGAGTGATACTGTGAGACAGGGAGAAGCATGCATTCCCAGGCTTATTGACAGTAGATTGCTCATCATTCTTTCTACAGTAGCTCATTAGGAGAATTGTCAAAAGTCTCAACAAACAAAAATCTGCCTTTTGCATCAAAGACAGTTTAGAATTTTATGATATCCCAGTAGAAATTTCAGAAATGATCTTTTACGATACATAATGTTGAAATAAATACCAAACATTTTCCCAAGGCTGCAGTTCTCTTCTTTTTTTTCTTGCCTCAAAGGTCAATATTTACTGGGCAGACAAATTGGGAGTTTCAGGAATTAGATATGTCATTAGCCAGCAGAGGTATTATGAGCAAGTTTTTAAAACATTTTCTAAAAGATAACAACCTTCACAATCAACTAACTATTGGAGATAAAGTTTTCCTTCCATTCTAATGTTCTCAAGATACTTTATCTTATTAACTCCTATATGCTATTTTGTTTTTATCACTTTGCTTTCCTCATTCAGCATTTAGTATATCTGGTGTACAGTAAATGTTCATTATGTATTTCTGAGTGAATTATTTGGAAAATATTAAATACAGAAAAATTTCTTTGAACCATATGATTTTATTTTACTTTCATATTAATTGTATGAAGGGTTTTTTAGTGATATTTCCATGCATATATATTGTACGTTGATTAGAAACATTCCTTCTTTTGTGTATCCTTTTCCTTTTACCAAATTTTGACAGGTTTATTTTTCTATGTTCACATTTGTCTATAAAAAACTTCCTCCAAGGGATTTTAGGACTTAATCCAATAAAATTATTAAAGCAAATTTCATATAAATCTTTGCAACTTCCCATTAATCATTTATTTTAAGTGTTCTAAAAATGTGCTCGTCAGAGTTTTATTTGAACTATAAATGTAAATACTGAGTTTCTAAAACTGCTTCCATCTTTTTAAAAGATGACATGAATTAACAGAAAAAATATATACATCTCCTGTAGCAGTATTTCATGTTGATTTCAACTTTTTAAAAATAAATCTCTAATTTACTTTTTAGATTAATAAATTAGTACACATTTAATTCTAAACTGCTGATGCATGTAATCATATTAATTTGTACAAAATATTAAGTACAATGAAATAAAATATGAGATATTTGGTGATTCTAATTTCCCTAAATACAATATTAAACTGCCATCATTGTATACATTTTTCTGATAAGAAATCGAAGATCATAAAGGCCAGTCATCTGCTCAAGACCACACATACAAAAAAAGAGGCAGTCAGGAATTGAACACAGATGACTGGGCTTCTTAGCCTGTGTGGCTAAATGGAACTCTGTGATCTGAAGCTCTGATTCACTACCCGTGTGACTTTCACAGCAGAAGAAACAGCTCTGAACAGGTTCTGTTTTGATTATTCTGTTGTTGGTGTTTTTCTTTCTTTTCTCAAGCTGAGAATTAAGGCAGTTATTGAACATTTGTTTGCTAAATTGCAGTAGTCTGAACTCTGAAATTTTATTCACTAAATCTCCAATTGCTCACCTAAAATCTCTGCCTTATGTTGTAAACCCAATTAGGACATGGAAATTGTTCGACTATGGTGTGTAGGAAACCCAATAAACAGACCTGCTGTTTGTTTTTATCAACATGAGAATGTATATAATATTTAAATTGTCTTGAATTTTCATTTAACCACTTGAAATTTCCAGAATAATAAGACAACTGAGTGGCAAAATATTTTGAAAGTACTTGAATAAACAAAATAGAGCAAAATAAAGACCCTGGACTCAGAATTTTCCTCCCTAGAACAAGAGATTCCAAATACAACCTAAAGAAATTAATTCCTAGGTCTCTTAGTAAGGGTTATCCAACAGCTTGCAAGACTGGTTCAATAGATTTGAACACATTTCTCAATTAGAGAACTTCTTGGTCTCCTTAAGATCTGATATATTCAATTAGCTGTGTTCTAAGCTTAATTTGACCATTACTGAACATTTCATGGGGATACGTATCATGGGATTCTGAGAATACTTATACATCAGTAGTGTTCAAATGAAGCTAGAAATTAGAATTAACTAGTGAGTTTTTGAAGCATATCTGTGCCAAGAGCATTCTGTTTGAATCTTTGGAGGATGGAGACCTGTGGTGAACCAGAATGGCTCCCTAAAATTCCATGCTTTAATTTCTGGAATTTGTGACTTTGTTACATAGTAAAAGAAAAATAAGGGTACTAATCAGCTGACTTTAAAACGGATTATTCTGGAAAAGGTCAGAGGCCTCAATAGAGACAATAGAAGCCTTTCCATGTGGTAGAAGGAAGAGGGAAGAAAAATAGGTATCAGACTGACACATGTGAACAAACCTTGACAAGTATTCCTTGCTTTGAGGTTTTAAGTTATTTTGCTTCTTTTTTTTTCTGTTTGGTCACTGTGCTTTTTTTTGTACCTTTTGTCTTTTAAGTAATTTTATCTGTTTTGGGGAAGATATGAGGGGGCACAGAAATGGTGGGACAAAGGGTGAACAAATGCAGCAGTGACATTCATTAGACACTGTTGAAAATGAACTATATAACTTGTGGGGGAGGAAGGGATGGGAGGGAAAAGGTGATACTGTTCCAAAAGAAATGTGCTCCTTACCTGAGCTATGTAACTGTAAACTCTCTGTACATCACCTTTAAAACAACAATAAAAAATTTAAAAAAGAAGATAGAAGAAAGGAGCCACCAACCAAGAAGCACAAGTGGAGACTGAGACCAAAACAAAAAGGAATGGATTTCTTTCCTTTTTTGAAATTTTTATTGTATTGTACAGATGCTGTACAGAGGGGTTACAGTTACATGAGTAAGGCAATGAGTACATTTCTTGTTGAGCATTGTTACCCCTTCCCTTGTTGTTCTCCCACTATCCCTTTCCTCCTCCACCTCCCTCACTTCTCTCCCCCTCCCCCCCACTGACCCACCTTCCCAGCCCCTGATTTGCATTTCTTTTATGGCCAAAGAAGTTGAGAATTTCTTCATGTGTCTATTGGTCATTCTTATTTCTTCTTCAGAGAAGTCTCTCTTAAAGTCTTTAACCCACTTATTAATGGGGCGGTTGTTTCTTGAGGATTTGTTTTTAGAGGATTTAATTTTTTGAGTTCTAAGTATATTTTAGATATGAGGCTTTGTCTGTTATATATCTACTGAAGATCTTTTTTTGAGAGCCTCTGCAAAGCACACAATCCTGCTGAGCACCTTGACTAATCCATTGGCATTCGTTTTGGACTTTTAATCTCCAGGAATGTAAAAGGATAGTGTTTTGTGACCTTGGGCTACTGGATTTCACATTTACAAATATTTTTTAATAGTAAGATAAAGAAATAAACATTAACATTTCAAAATAAACACCAATAATTTGAGTGTAACCAATAAACCATAAGTTTTCTGGATAAAATATAATTTGTATGCATATCTGTTGTTTGCCATATATAAAACCTTTTCTCACATCAGATCTGTTCATTTGTTTTTTATCAAAGACCATTCTAAACCAACTGAAATGTCAACACACTTTGACATTTTGGTGACATATTTAGGAGAAGTACAAAGACACCAAACAAAGCTATAAAATTGAGTAGAAGATATATTTTTGAGACATTCAGATTTGAAGATTTAGGAAAGCAAATACAAATAGCAAAACCAATTCCCTTATGTTCAGGCACTTCTCATTTCTCTTCCTCCACAGTTAGAGATGATAATCCTAATATATGTTAAATCTTTCAAGCTTTCCACCCTCTATTCCTCAGAGTGTAGTAATGAAAAGATCACCGAAGACAAAATCATTAGACAGTTGTATGACAGAGAATATAAGCCATAAAATCAGAGTGATTTATTCTGATCTATAAAATGTATGCTGCTCCTGTTTTCTCTACCTCTGAGGATTATAAAAAATGAAATAATAATGTTTGGGGCCATCTTTTGAGCATAGAAACTTTCACACAAACAATTATTCATGTGTAATAATCTAGACTACAAGAATTACCTATTCCCACATGATAAAATTTCCCACAATTTAGTTTTTAAAACAACAATTATATAGTTTAAGTTAGATGCTAGAGTATAGCTTAGCCTGTGATGCAAGGTCTCTAACTGACAGCCATCAGAGTGTTTGCTGTGGCTATCACCATCTGAGATCGCCAGTATAGAAGATGTGTTCCATGCCCATGTTCGATGTTGAATGGAAAGCCTCCTTTCATCATTTGCTTGACTGGAGATTATCCACAGTTCCTTGGTACATGGGTCTGTCGATTGTGGCAGGTTGGTTCTTCAAAGTTTCCTAATCAAGAAGGCAAGAGAGATGACTGGGGTGGTACATTAGGGAAGGTGAGAAAACCGGATATCAGTTTCAGAGAGAAACCCTGTCCAAAACCAACCAACCAACCAACCAACCAACAAAACAAAAACACAAAACAGAGAACACACTAGATATGTCACAGTTTTTGTAGCCAACAATCAACATGACATCCAGCATCCAACCATTTATATTATTCTAGTTCTTTTTCTTTCTCTTTGCATGTAGGTAGTAGAGCTTGAACTCAGGGCCTTGGTCTCTCTCACTTGGCTTTTTCTCTCATGGCTGGCACTCTACTACTTTAGCCCCAACTCATTACTGGCTTTCTGCTGGTTAAATGGAGTCTCATGGATTTGCCAGCCTGTGATGGCCTCAAAATAAACTATTCAGATCTCAATCTCCTGAGTAGCTTGATTATAGGAATAAACCATTGCCTGCCTTGCCTCACACTTTGAATCTAGTTACTAAGGTCATCCCACTCTGAAGAAGAGATGACAGCCTGTTGGTACACATATTATTGGTTGGGCAGTATTGACTCTCATCATGATAGCTGGCTATCACAGAGACCATTTCCTACTCCTTAAGTATTTCTTGGGTTTGGCTCACCTTGATTTATTATCTGGTAATTTCCTTCTAAGCAAGCTCAACCTTTAATGTACAATTCACCTAACAACTTCTTTTGTAAACTTTCTTTTTAGTTATCTCATTCAGATGGAATTTTCCCATGGTTAAAATTACCAAAGCATGTATTTTAGGCATATATAATATCCTGGCCCTTCTTATAGTTTTCATTGCCTTCAGACCTACCTATTTATCAGTGCTTTCAAGAGAAGAATTGGAATTTACACTTGTTTGGACTTTCCTATAGGATGAAAGACAAAAGGGCAAAAAATAGCATTGTATAAGACATTGTATAAGACATTGTTAAATTAACTGAATGGGGAGGGCGGTTCACACGAAAGTCAAGATCAGGCATAGTATGATTGATTACCTTTCTAGCAAAGAATTTACTTATAGACAAGAAAAATCAACCAATAATTTAAGTTCTGAAATACTCTTGTTCCAGAGATTCCTTCCAGCTTTTTGTTTGTTGAAAGGCATCTGTTGTTGGTTCTTCTATTGGCTAGATTCATAGAGAGCATGCCTGAAGACAATAATGGAAACATTTGGCCACAAAGTTAGGTCCCAGATTTTCTGGCCACTCTTATGATAAATACACACTTTCGTTTAAAAAATTTTTGTATGTCTACATACTTCTGGTTATTAAAATGTTTTAGAGCCGGGCGCTGGTGGCTCACGCGTGGCTGCTCAGGAGGCTGAGATCTGAGCATCGTGGTTCGAAGCAGCCGGGGCAGGAAAGTCAGTGAGACTCTTACCTCCAATAAACCATTAGAAAACTGGAAGTGGCACTGTGGCTCAAGCGGCAGAGTGCTCACCTTGAGCTGAAGAGTGCAGGGACAGCGCTCAACCCAGAGTTCAAGCCCACGACCAACTAACTCACTAATTAAATAAATAATAAAAATATTTTAGAGCAGTCTTAATTGTAGAGTGATGTTTACATTGACTATAGTTTTAATGAAAAATCTCTCATTTAACTTATTTAAAAGGGTCTATTAGCCGGGTGCCAGTGGCTCACGCCTATAATCCTAGCTACTTAGGAGGGTGAAATCTGAGGATCGCAGTTGAAAGCCAGCCTGGGCAAGAAAAGCCGTGAAACTCTTATCTCCAATAAACCACCAGAAAACTGGAAGTGGCGCTGTGGCTCCAATGGTAGAGTGCTAGCCTTGAACAGAAGAGCTGAGGGACAGTGCCCAGGCCTTGAGTTTAAGCCCCATGACCCATAAAAATAGGGTCTATTGAATAAATTATTATATTTCAGCTCTCTCATGTTTGTATGTAAACTTATATACCAAAGAACTCACTTAAGTTATACCTTTGTATAAAGAGTATATGAGACCTCTAAAATTGTATTTGACAAAGTAGAATGAACCAAGTATTATTCTTTTGGGGAATAGCTATTTATTTTTGGGGGGAGATATTTATTTTTATAAAGTTTTGTCTAATATTGTAAGTATTATGCTATCTTAGAAGCCAGTGTAAGGCTAATTCATTTCACTATAAAGTATCTCAAAGATTTTATTGGCCTTTATTGAAGACAGTTATATATTTGGTAATCTGTTGCAACTGGCCCTTAGGGGTTTGGTTTAGATTCAATTTATTTTTGGTTCCTTTACTAAACTTAAGCCAAAGAAGGTGTAGAGAGAGCATATTGCAGGGCAGTTCATTTTTAAGTTCCACTCAAATTTCATTTCTAATCCATTTCCCATTCTTATTTCTTACTTGTCATTGCCCTTTACTCATGGAGGAATTCATGAGTTCTGAGCTGAATATAGCTTCTATTCAAGGCTTCCTCCCACCATCATCCCCAATATCAGAATTGGTCAATATTCAAAGTTAATGTTTTGGGGGCATTAGGACTTAGTTAATATTTTTTAGTTGTTGTCGTGTTTGAAAGCATCAAGGTGACTGATTTATTGTGTTGATGCCAAGTTTCTGGGAACGAATATCCTCCCTAGGATTGCTCATTTTATCTTAATCTTCAGTGGGAGGAAAGCAGGGATTGTGAACTGACAGAAAAATAATACTAGGCAAAAAATGATAAATACAGTTTTACTCAAGGTAAATAGCTGACAGTTTACATTGATAGTTTGTATTACATCATTGAGTAAATTATTCTTTTGTTTAGTTGGTAAACTATCGAAGCATTGCTACAAGTCTAGAATTGTTTTAGGCAGTGGGAGAAAGCAATGAATCGAAACTACTTCCACTTCTCATGAATCTCATAAACAGTCAGGAAATAGATAATGAATAAATAATCAAGTAGGCCTGCATCATGCCAACTAGACATAGTGCCAAGAAAAAAGAATGTTATAAAACAACGAAGAATAACAGCTGCAGGTGAGGTGTGTGCCTTTATAGATAAGAAAGCATTTGGGCAGTGACCTGAAGAAAGTGGGATAATGAGATTATGTGAGTATTAGAGCAGAGAGAGTTCTGAAGGGAACACTAATGTGAAGACATTTGTGTGCGCAAAGAACACGAAGGCTAGAGTGGGATAAGAGGAGAAGAGGGAAAACTGAAATAGGATTAGTGGGGTCCTGGGTAGGTGTGGATAACATTGAGATCATTAGGCCATTGAATTAGATCTGAATGAGATAATTAAGTTTAGAGGATTGTAAACAAAGGAATGATCTGTTATGTGTTTTTTTAAAGGACTGACCTACACATCATATGGAGCCTAGACTTCCACAGTATATGGATGTACACAGGATGGCACAGATGAGGGGTCAGTGGAGACACTGATAATCAAAAGGGTGATGCTTCTGGTAATATAGATGTTATTATGAAATGAGGGAAGTGAGACAATATTTAAATACGTGAAAGATTTATTGAAGGCTTATATATTCCACATACTGTAATAGGTATTGTGTGATTTACTGGTACATAATAGATCTTCTACCTCGGAGCACTTCATGTTTTACTGATATGTTAATAGAGTTACTTTACAGAGAGATACTAAATGTGAGCTCAGCTCAGGAAAGACAAAACTGCAGCTATCTCTATTTTGGGGTCTCAAAAATGCTCCAGAATAGAGGTAACAGATGAGCTGACAGAGAAATATGGTTGGGTTTTCCATGCACATCAGAATGAAGGGCATTCCAGGCGCAAGGAGTAGCATGTACAAAGCCAGAGACTTGGAAGAGATAATGCAATAAAAAAAGTTGAATGAGAGCCAGGCCATAGGATTAACATAGACACAGGACTTCTATGAACTAGCATCTGTCTCTTAGTAGCTGTGTAAGCATTTTAAGTTGTCATCTTTTACTTTTTGGTTTATGTGTTATATTCCATGGTCACCTCAAGCAATTAACACAAAAGTGATAAATGAAATATGTTTGCATTTATTATGTATCACCCATTAGGCAAACAACCAAAATATTTATTTCCAGTAAATCTTCATAATCTCCTCAAATAGTAGTAATATTACAGCCATTTTACATCAAAAGAGATTTGCAGAAAGAATTAGTAACTTGTCTAAACATTTCAGGTGGTAGGTAGGATGGAACCTAGAGAATGAGAATTGCAAAGAGAGCAAAAATTCCAAATGAGGCTGTTTGATTCTTAAACAATAGGCAGGAAGGCATGTTGGCTATTTACTTACATTCAGGTTCTTCAGATTAGAGCAAAACAAGTTAATAGAGAAGTATATGAATTTGATGAGGTAGAGAAAGATTTCAGGTGATGAGTTCCTAAAGCAAATCTTCTCTAGTTTATATACATTCAACACCAGAAAGTTTCATTTATGGAGGAATACTAGAAGGAAAAGAAAGGAAAACATCCACTTGATGACTCTGGATAACTTGTATCAATTACATGAACAGATCACTTTTCCTGACCTGATTCTGTCATCTTGCCCTTTATTCTAAAAGACCAAGTCTCAAAGTCTAAGTAAGACCATAAACATCTGAACACTAGTTTACAGTACTTGTCATAGAAGGTTTCTGTGAGTGAAATAGATGTGGAAGAACTATCCATCCATTTTTATTCACGAAAGAAGAGATGTGACCCTGAAGAGAAATGTGTCACTTGCAAATCTATTTTGTGTTTGTTTTTTTTTTAAATTTTGAGCTTCTGGAAGTTGAGGTGACTGTAATCCTCATTAAAAACAATTTAAAGAAATTTCTTTGATATGTTCTTATTTCTAGGCTATACAATGTTTCATAGAGATTAAATTATATGTATGTGTGTTGAACTAAAATGTTATACTTGACTTCTCATGTTTAATTGATTATTATAATTAACAGTAATATTTGCCATAGGCTCAACAAGGAAACCAGAATTACATATTTAAAAGTGTGAGCTCTCCTTGCTCCAGGGGAAGTAATGAGATTTAACAATTTTAGAGGAAGAAAAGAAAGTCTTTCCTGTAATTATAAGATAGAAAAATAGGCACATTCTTGGTGTCTTATCTGTGTTTCCCATTTAAGAAGTAAAATGCTGCTCCATGAAGCAAATGAGTTGTACATTGAGCAGGAGGTATAGGGAGAAGGATGGATGCCTATGTTATAAGTAGTTGAAATCCAGGAGACTAGAATAGTTGAGACAAGAGAGTGGGATTGGGGTAGGGGTGTGCATGCATTCTGGGATACTGAAAGTAAGTTTTAGAACAATGGAGGAATCCTTGGAGTAACAATTCCTATGGTGTTAGTTGTGTGGCTGTCTGAGGAGACTGTGTATTGAGAGGTCTTTGAAACATTCTCAAAGCTTAAACTGGACCTGACTGGAGAAAGGCAGATTGAATATATCCCTCAGAGCAGGGCAAAAGTCTTTAGCTCCAATGAAAAATCAGAAGGCACATAGAGGGAAAAGGGATTCATTGGGGTGAGCTGTGTAAACATCACTGTTCTTGTCTGGACAGTAGTGGGAAGGAAAAGTTGAAAATGGATTGATATTGACTGTGTCAACTCTCATTGTTGTTGGCTAGAATCCAGTTTGGATTTGATGGAAAAGCACAAAGAAATGTAGGGGCTGGCATTCTGAACGTGGCAGAGCAATTTGTACTTATTGCACACAAAGCATTAGTGACCAGTATGCAGCCGAAGTCAGCTGTCTGGAAAAATAAATGACTCATTTTAAGTTTTGATAGGGTATTTAAAAACATGAACTCTTGAGATTTTCTTGTAACACTAATTTGTTTTGTATTCTAAAGAATAATGAATTCAAGCTTTCTGGTGCCTAAAAACAATTAAGTCTGCATATTGTTCAGGCCCCAAATAAAATTCATTTCAATTCTAATTCATTTGTGTACCTACATAGATAGGTAAATCAGTATCCTTAACACAGATTTTGTTTTTTGTACTTTATAATCATGGTTGGCCTTCTAATACTATTTCTTAAGATACATTTTCCAATAGAAATTAATAGAAAATTTGAATACTTTTCCTTTATCTTAGAAGTATATATATATATATATATATATTAAATTGTGTTTTATATACATATGTACATATACACATGTATTAACAGTATGTAGTATAGTGTACACTGTATAAATAATATAAATGATATGATATATGAACACATTATGTGATATTTTAGATAGATAGATAGATAGATAGATAGATATGGATACAGAGGAAAATGGAAAATACAGACAAAGAATTTACTATATGAATTGAACTTTCCTTCAGTTGACTCCAACATAAAGATTGCAGGACTGGACTTTATACTACCTAGTTTTATAGTCTGAGCTCATATATGTCAGAAATGCATTCACCTTCATTGTTTATATTTATGTGGTTAAGGTGTAAATACTTACTCATAATACATCAAGTAAGATAATGTTTTAAAACATTTTTAACTATCTAGATATGTTTTGTTATCATATACAGGACATTCTGCTTTTTTATTAACTGTAATTTGTTAGTGCATTGCCTATAAAATGAAGCAAAATTATTACATGCTTCAATCTTTGTAATTCTATGATTTTCCCCAGCAAACAGACTTTTAAATTTTCCAAAAAAAGGTTTTGCGAGCCAATTTATTTAGTAGAGGTTTTGCGAGCCAATTTATTTAGTAGATACAATTATTTCAGTAAGACTGTGGTTACATTTAAAGTATGACATACAGGATCTAAAATGATAATCTGAATATAATAAACAATGATGAAACTGGAAATATTAACAAAGAGACAACTTGTTTAAAATCACAAAACAAATCACAAGTAAAGACATAATAGAATTGGTTAAAATATACCTTTCATAAAGTAAGGCATGTTATTTATTAGCATTTTCTCAAAGTAGTGAGCACTGACAAATATTATTGATCTAAAAGAATCTCCATTTTCAACTTATTTTTTCAGAACCATTGTCTCTCAACATTTTCTTTAGTGCCCTCACACATAGGACTACATAAAGTGAAGATCACCGGCTCCATCTCATAATTCTCATTCCTAATATCAAATACGAAGCACAAACAGAAAAAGTACAGAAATAACTTTATCACAGGCCTCCTATGTAATGTATTTAATATCTATACCAGTAAATTCTCACAGTCCCAATCAGTGGTACTTCCTCCATGCTACTCTGCAGTGGAGTCTGAAAATTTGCAGTGTTAATAGGTTCCGAAGCAACGCTGACACTGCTGATCTGCGGCCCATAAGCTGAAGACCAATAATTCGTTCTTCCGCTTGGAGAACTGTTGACACTCAGAGACAAATGCCAATTTGCTAACTGATCTAAAATGAAATATGTAAGAAACACTTGGAAGGATTTGATGAATACACATTCAAAGCCTTTCCCTCAGATATTATGCTTGTACAGGTCACGGCTGTGGCCCAGGGCTCTGTGTTTATAAAGGCTCCCAAGACATACTAACAAGCCTTATTTGGAGAGCTGAGGTCTTGCTGTGTTTATACATATTAAGTCACATAGCTTTTGCCTAGCATTGGAAATTCAGAATAAGCTGAACAATAAAACATTTCCCTGATGTAAAGGGAAAAGCAATAAATAGATCTAGTGTTTACTTCAGAAAACATTGGTTTCTCTGCTTTGGATTAGATTTCAGACAACTTGGCACTTATATATAATACGAATTTAATTCCAAATGTTTGATGACATCATTTGGGTTTTATATTTCACGAAAAGAAAGTGTAAGTCAAATGTTAAAATTTCACATATAGATTGTATTATTCATAGTACTTTATAATAATTCATATGATTTTGCTGTTTATATCTTTCAAAAACAGACTTGGCAAAGCTGTCATAGGAAATATTTTTTTCATTTTGAATTCATGAATGTTATCTGCAAAATAATCACCTAAGTTATGAGACCTGAGAAAGACCTGATGATGTATATATTTTGTAGTCAGATATTGCTAAAGTATACTTGCTCAAGTGTGCCATACCTAGCCATTATTCATGGACTTGTAAACCTTTGCTGTGTATCTCTTTCAGATCTGCTGTCCAATCTACATGCGAAGGTGATTTTATTTCATAACCAATAGTTTTGTGAATCTTATATGGCAACCGATGGAATTAAACTTTATCTTCTACCACACATCTTTGCACAATAAAAATTCTAAACCAGGATTAGCTCTTAGCTTGGCAGATAATAAAAAGAAAAAAAATCGAAATCAGCTCTTATGGGATTCAGTTAAATACCAAATGAATAAATGTTTATGTTGGTAAATACAGCAAGCTGGTGTGGCTGAAAGATAGGCTAAGATGAACTATGTTAAATAAACAATGTCTTTACATTTACTTTTATAATCACTATGAAATTCCTATTGCATATTAAGAGATAAGACACTGTGCATAAATAGAAGGTAAATCCAGGAAATCTATTTTCCAAATAAAATACGCAACTATTTTGTTTTGTTTATATTCTTAGTTTTTACTTCATCCATTCAGGCAAGATAAAATAAGAAAAGCTGTTTGTTATTTCTCCATTAAATTTTCTTTTAGAATTAGGCTTAATGAGTGAGATTTGACTGGTTTTTCTTTGTTGTTTTTACTATGTGGCTTCTTGTTTCTTTTGTATGTTCTTCTTCCTATGGTATATCCCCTGTTGTCACTGTATTTGATTTTGGTTCCTTGGTATTGTATATATGTTTATCTGAATTAGGGAAAGGAAAGGGAACAACAGAATGGTGAGACAAAGGACTAGGGGGGAACCAATGGAACCAATGAAACAAGACAGTATGTTGGAAATGATCTGTACAACTTGGGGTGGGGGGTTAGGGAGGAAGGGAAAGTAGGTGAAAATGAAGGAAGGGGTAATAATTTTGACAAGAAATGTACTTATTATCTTACTTATGTAAATGTAACCCCTTTGTACATTACCTTGACAATAAAAATTGTCAAAAAAGAGAAATATACTCATTACCTTACTTATGTAACTGTAACTACTCTATATATCACCTTTACAATAACATTTTTAAAACAAACAAACAAAAAGAATTAGACTTGATGAACTTTTATCAATACCCAAGATTCCGCTACCACAGTGGCAAAATTCAAAATTTGTCATGTATTTGACAAGGATATACACAAATCATTTAATATGAAGAAAGTCTGATTTAGAAAATACTGGACAACTCAAGCTGGAAAGGAACATCTTTTCAATATGGTTGCTTCATTTGTACATAACAGTATTTGTACTAAATTGAGAATTACTTACCTCTTCTAAAAGGTCATAAATGTTAATGTATATAATTATGGGTCAAAGACACAATGGCAAGTGCTGATGCAATCCAAACATGTAGAGTGCTTGCCATCCAAGAGTTCTAGAAGATAAAGGGGGATCACAAGTAAAATCAGTATAGGACAAAGCCCTTTGAAGACTGGAGTTACTGTAGAGACTGCTGGAATCACATGGTGATATAATTCAGAAGATAAACAATTTTAAAATGTTCAGTGCAGCCAAGGAGAAGAATTATCCACCCAAAGAGGCTCTTAGAAAGTATAGTGCATTTGAATAACACCAAGTTGTTTGTTGCTTTTTATAAAGGGAAATGGTGGGTTGTAAGTTTGGTTCTGTTTGGTCTGGGAGGATCTGGCTTATTTTGACCTTCTTTAAGTTAGTGCCACATTGTTTGAATTAGTTCATTCATTAAATACAATAATCTAATTTTACTTATTAACTTGGCTAATTGTACTTCAGCATATTCATTTGGTGATAAAATCATTTTCTTACTCTGGTTTTATATTACTGCTCAATGATGAGCTAATGAATACTTTGATGAGACAATTCATGTTCTGTAAACCCAGGTAATATTCAGAATAGACTTGGGTCTAAATGACAGGTCTCATATAGACATTTCATCATTAGAAGGAATCAAGGGACTGAGATCTCATTTTGCATCTCTACATAGGCATGAAGTGACTAGATTGTAAAAGAACTTTTTTTTAATGTTAAATATTGGCATATTTATATTTACTCAGTTAAAACAGCATCATGTGTCTATGCACATGGGGAAACATTTGCCAAGCGTTAGCTGGTGATACCCAACTTGAATATTTTCTTCTCAGATCCAGATAAAATCTTGTACAGGTGTAAATGTTGCCAGGTCACGTGTGAAAAGGTGGCCACTAGGTGGCAGAAGTTCACTGTATTCTTTGGCCAGGACCAAACAGCTGGTTGACTTCAGGCTGATGTTAGGAGTCTAAAGTTGTCCAGAAGCTTTCACTGGAGACTGAATCGGCAAATCAGAGGCAGCTGTCATTATAGGAGACAATGGACAACTGGGCTTGATCCTTTTCATTCATCTCCATAGACAAGCATTATTGGGTGAATGGTACCTAGCTAGAAAGGTATCCTAAATTGTTTATTTGATTGAAAAACATGATCTGATCTCAGATATCAACAGGAAAACAGCATATTTTCATACAATTAACTCACCACTAAACTTAGCAGTGTGTAAAAATAAGACAAAATGTCAGTCTAATTTCTTTTAGTAAAATTTTCCTGCTGCCAATGTAGAATAAATCTCCTACCATATGGTCCATCCTTGCAGTAGAAACTATGGGTTCCAAAGGTAATTTTTAGCAAATTCATAAGCCATTTGTTTCTTGAATCTATCAACTGGTGTTACTGTGTTTTCAGTTATACTGCCAGTATATATGTTTTTTAATATATTTTTGTCAGAAGACAGTTATACAAGGGTGTCACAAGTTACCGTGTCCACTTATGTATACACTGTATCTTATGTCACCCTTCCCACACTGCCCTCCAACCAGTCACATATGTATGTATGTACACTGCACATTGTGACTATATCCATCCAACATTTCCTTTTCAATTAATCATTCCGTTCTCAGTACCTACATGTACTATACTACTGCATGTACTATACTTTAGTCAGCTTGATCATGAATATACCTCTCTGTGTGTTTACCTAGGAGGTTTTATTTGGGGTCTTTATGATGAGAGAAAGAATGTGCCCTTTGTATTTCTGGGCCTGGAATACTTCACTCATTATGTTATTTTAATATACATATATATATAATATTTTGAGACTATTTCACCTAAAATTTCAAGACATTTTATCTAAAATTTTTATCTTTTATGGGACAGTAAACATATGCTTAAGTTTAGGCAGCTTCTGTTTGGTCTGGGAGGATCTGGCTTATTTTGACCTTCTTTAAGTTAGTGCCACATTGTTTGAATTAGTTCATTCATTAAATACAATAATCTAATTTTACTTATTAACTTGGCTAATTGTACTTCAGCATATTCATTTGGTGATAAAATCATTTTCTTACTCTGGTTTTATATTACTGCTCAATGATGAGCTAATGAATACTTTGATGAGACAATTCATGTTCTGTAAACCCAGGTAATATTCAGAATAGACTTGGGTCTAAATGACAGGTCTCATATAGACATTTCATCATTAGAAGGAATCAAGGGACTGAGATCTCATTTTGCATCTCTACATAGGCATGAAGGTATGAGGTATTCAAGTACAACTTCACAGGAAATTAACTCTGCATTTAAGTGTGCATCTCTAAAATTTGTTTTTAAAAATAACTATTATTAACATACTGAAAAACTGAAAAAATAGGCAGAGTTCAAAATTTTCTGATTATCTCATGATTATTATCCAAAAGTTTAATCAGAATCGAGAGTAAACATTTTTGCAAATGTACCTCACATCTTATATCTTGTTCTTACAGACACATATTTATATCAATTTGTCTAATTTAAACAGTCATTAGTTATCAAGGGTTATGTCTATTATTATCTTTGTGGCAGTGAAATGAAGACGTTTTAATTTCTTCATTACTTTTTTGTTTAATAGGTAAGAACTTTCATAAAGAGGAAACTCATTCAAATTTCATCAATATGTGGTTACCCTTGAGGACTAGATAAATGCCTCATGGATTCCTTCTTATTGAGTACTTTTAAAAATAGTATCTGCCAATGTTAGCCAATCTTCTTATGTAAGCTTGTATTTAATTTAATTTTAGCTATATACAGTGTTTCTCAATGCGTTCTTCTTGTATGTGATATGACCCCTTTATATTAGCCTGTTTTTGTGCTGTCTGTCATGATTCTCACAGTCATTGCTAGCTTCTTCCTTTTAATGGAAAATGTTTCTAGGGAAATTTTTATCTGTTTTCTAATCTCAGATGATAAATTAGTTTGCCCCCACGATGAACAAATGCTTTTAGTGGGAAATAATATTTGAGATTGCTAAGGACCATTACCTGATGTTAAGTTCATCATTCTTCCTGGTTGGTCACAGTTTGTATATTTTTCCAGTGAGCAGACCTAGGAAATGTGTATTTTTTTCATACACATAAACATTATGTATGTAGTTCTGTACTAATAATTTAATTTCACTTTAGGCCTGCAGAGTTTCATTTCACCTCTTCAATCTCATAAAAAAATCATAGAATGCAAAAGCATTGAAAAAATTATCAATGTATGTATTCCACAAAATTTACTATTTAATAGTATTTGAATAAAAATACAGTTACACAAAATCTATATAGTGAAATAATTTTTAAGTATCTTTTATGCTTTATTGCAGATCCTATTTGCAATATATAAAATTACTGATTTAAATTATGTGAAATATTTTTATTTATTGTGAATATTCTAGCAGTATACAATTAGGTTTATTCATTTGGTTGCAAATCAATTTTTCCTTTCCTCCCTTTCTCCCTCCCTTCCTCCATTCCCTCTTTCCATTTTTCTTCCCTCCATTATTCTTCCTCCCATTTCTTCCTTCCTCCCTTCCTCCTTCCTACCTTCTTTCTTTCCCTTTCTCTCTCTCTTTCTTTCTTTCTTCCTTTTCCTCCCTCCCTCGTTCCCTCCCTCCTTCTCTCTTTCCCACCCTTCCTTCCTTCCTTTCCTTCCTTGCTTGCTTGCTTCCTTCCTTCCTTCCTTTTCTTTCTCTCTCCCTCCCTCCCTCCCTCTCTCTCTCATACTCTTCCTTCCTTCCTTCCTTCCTTCCTTCCTTCCTTCCTTTCTTTTTCTCTATCTTTCTTTCATACAACTAAAGGTTAAACTCAAGACCTTATCTATCTATCTATCTATCATCTAATATCTATTTTCTCTCTCTCTCTCTCTCTCTCTCTCTATATATATATATATATATATATAAATCTGTCCCTATCTGTAGCTACTTAAATATTTACTTCTCTCCCAACAACATTTCTTTGTTTGTTAAAAGTCCATCCTTAAAGCACTGAAGTTTTAATTGGTTTAAATACATAACTTTCAGGTGGTAAGCATTTTTCAATAATGTGAAGAGAGACTAGAGGGATTAGGGACAGATGAAAGCTGGACAAGCAAGACCTGTTCTCATATCAAAAAACAAGGCTACATTCCATCTTTCTAGTCATAGGAATCATGGAATTTGCTAAAGAACTGGAGTATGTAAAAGATTGTTTAAATAAAGACATGTGAAAAAGCATTTCTGAGACATTACTGTAATCTACAAGTTACAAGCTACTTTTCAATACCTTTAAGTAAGGTATAATTTATCTTCTATGGCCTTCCATTCTAGTTTGCAGTGTGAAATTCCATCACCTCAAAAGTTTCTTCCTTTTTTCTTTGTGGCGTATCCAAACCAAGCTAGGAAAATACTGAGCTGCTTTCTATAAGTGTAAGTTACTTTGTATCTTCTGGAATTCCATACAAATGAAATAATGTAGGAGATGATCTTCTGTATCTCCACACTGACCTTGAAATGCATCCATTCTGTTGTTTGAAATTTTAACCATTTAATAAAATTCAGTAATATCCAATCATATAAAATCATTACTATGTGAATTATCCATTGTGTATTGATTGATATTTAATCTATTCAATATATTATGATAGATATTTGAGCTGCTATCAACATCGTATATAGATCTTTGGGTTGGAAATATATTTCATTTCAAGGAATAACACAATTGTCTATTTAAATTTGACACTAGTAAACTCTTCTGCAAAACAGAAAGACACATTTCCACACAACTAGCAATGAATGAGACATCTAGTTGTTCTACATTCTTACTATTGCATAGAATCATTAGGTTTTCAAATTCTTAGGCATATAGCCAGTGTTTAATGAAAAGTATCAAATTATAAAAGCATCAAGCTTTCTTTTGCATTTCTAGTTTTCAAGTGGTTTTTGTTTTTTGGTTTCTACTGGGGTTTCCACCAGGTTCCATAAGCTTTGTTCCATACATCAGTGATTTAACTGTTGGCAAAGGATTGGGGTAGAGTTTATAGTGCTTAGATTTGTGAGTCTTTCCTTCAGCTCTATTGCTTTTGGGATTCTCAACGGTCTGTCTGTCCTGTTATCTGGAATCCTGAGGATGTAATGCTTAGGTTTTCCATAACCCCTTTGCTATGCTATATGTACAGTGGCTCAAGAGTTTCTCTCTGGTTCTGGTCTTGGTGCAGTAACATGCATATTTCTATATTTCACTATAAGTCTCTAAATTTATATTCATTTCCACTTAAAGTTTGAGTAAGCTTTTCTCCAGCTTCTTTTAAAAAAAGGGACTTTAAATTGCTTTCTTTTATATTTTCTTTTAGATTCATTCAGCTGTTAGAGTTTTGTACTAATACTTCCCAACCTTTATTTGAAATTTCCTTGGTTGCTAGATTCTTGTTTCTATTCATTGTTATTTTTTATGGGTTCTTAATATATTTTCAAGGAGCTGATCATTTCTAATAATTTTGAATTAGCTCTTGGTTTGTACTTTGATTCATGAAATGAAGTAGTTTCTAGTTGGTTTGCTCTTCATGGATCAGGAGTCATCTAGGGTCTTGAGGTACACATTCTTCTGCTGTCTAATCTCTATAATTGGACTTGAAAACAGTGTTCAGAAGTCTATTACTTAATAAGGAATGGGAACAAAATGAAGTATTAATTTTAAAATCCAACTTCTTGGATCCTTGTAGCTTAGGACAGCAAAGGCAAAGAGTTTCTTTACATTCTTAGGGCAGTGTCATCAGATTGAAAGTTAAGTCTTAGGGAAAACTTAAAGGTGGTGGTTACTTCTTTTCTTTTTCTTCACTATTGTAAAGGTGATGAATAGTGGAGTTGCAGTTACATAAGTAAGGTAATGAGTACATTTCTTTTCAATCATTGTTACCCCCTCCTTCATTTTCTACTACTTATTCCTCCCTAATCCCCTCTTCTCCTCCAAGTTCTCTGTTTCATTTCCAACATAGTGTCAAGTGAGTATCATTGTTGCATTAATTCATCCTTTGTCCTGCTGTTTTTTTTTCTTTGCCTTCCATGAATCAGATAAACTTATATACAAGGCAAAGGGTACAGAAAACTAAAACAGAAAAACAAAAAGAAGTAAGTGCATAAGGACATAATAAGAACCTCTTGTTTTCAATTCATGGTGTTCATGTTGATATGCTTCATTATATATGGTCCTATGCACTTAGCAATTGGGCTATTGTGATCTTGTATCCCTGTTAGGATTATCATAGGCATATTCTAGTTACTACAAATAAGCGAAACTTTGCAACCTACATAAAAAAATAGATGTACTTTGCTTAATATAATTTTTCTAGGTCTTTCCATTTCCTTATGAATGGGGCAATGCAGTATGGAGGTTCCGCAAAAGACGAAACAGAGAGTTCCCCTATGACCTAGAAATCCCACTCCTGGGCATTTACCTAAATAACCACAAATAAGGCCACACTAAAGCTACCAGCACAACCATGTTCATTGCAGCATTATTTGCTATAGCTGATTTGTAACCAACACCTCAGTAGATGAATGGATCAAGAAGATGTGATACATATATATATATATATATATATATATATATATAATAGGGTTTTATGCTTCCACCAGAAAAAATGATGTTGCTTGTTTATTTTCTCTAGGCTTCATTCCTTTAGGTCCATAGGCATATATCCATGTTCTGTTGCATGCTCTCTCTCCCCCACTCACTACTGCCCAGATTGAGTTCTGGCTTGTCTCCTAGAATCTTTTTTACTTCCCAGTTATTTTTCTGCAATCTCCAATGCAGTTCATCTGTGGTAAATGATTAGGAAGCATTCTTTTTACATTCCCAGGGGCATGTTCATTTTTAGAAGGAGATACTTAATTTTTCACATAAATTTCTAAATGAGAACATCCAGATGATGACACAGATTCTATTACATCTTTCAATTCACAGGGGAATGTTTTTAGTGCTGAGCATAAATATATAAGCAGTCTCTGCTTGGGGATCTCTACTACTAGTCAAATATCCTGAGATGTTTTACTTTTCTCTGCCCATTTTGACTCTAAAATCCAGAAAAAAATAGTTTTAACAACTTCTTGTATTTGGTTTTCCAAACGAATCTTTTGAAGTAGAAGTATATAGAACTATGGGTGGTAGATGGCTAGTGGAAAAAGAGGTGCTGAAATTCTTTTTGTAAAATAAAATACATTCTGTTGTTATTGTAGAGGTGATGGACAGAGGAATTACAGTTATACAAGTCAAGTACTGAGTACATTTCTTTTTGGACCATATCACCTCTTCACTTGCTCTTTTCCAGTTTTCCCCTCTCATCCCCACCCACAAGCTGCATAGTAAATTTTCCACATAGTGTCTTGTGAATACCGCTGCTCTATTTGTTCACCCTTTGTCCTACATTTTCTGTGCCCCTTTACTCTCCCAAAGGAAACTAAACTAACAAACAATAAAAAAGGCAAAATAACAGCAACAACAACAATAAAATCTTGTTTCCATTTCTTGAAGTTCATTTTGTTAAACATTATTTTATATGATCATATGCACATAGCTATTGAACTTTTCTGATCCAGTTCTAAGAATATTCTCTTTTGGTCTTAAGGTATGACTGTCTAGAGACATGGGCTCTTATCCAGTAGAACATAAAGAAGGCCACACTAAGGCTGGGAAGGTGGCTCAGTGGTAGAGCGCTTGCCTTGTATGCATGAGGCCCTGGGTTCGATTCCTCAGCACCACATAAGCAAAAAGAAAAAAGCTGGAAGTGGCACTGTGGCTCAAGTGGTAGAGCGCTAGCCTTGAGCTGAGGGACAGTGCCTAGGCCCAGAGTTCAGGCCCCATGACTGGACCCACCCCCCCCCCCCCCGCAAAAAAAGAAGGCCACACTAAAGCAGCTAGAACAACCATGGTCATTGCAATATTATTTATCATACCTAATATATGGAATCAACCCACGTGCCCCTCAGGAGATTAATGGGTCAAGAAAATGTGGTATATATACACAGTAGAATTCTACTCTTCTATCAAAAAGAATTGCATGGCACCATTCATAACAAAATAGAAAGACTTGGAAAAAATTATATTAAGTGCAGTAAGTCAGACATAAAGAAAAATAAGTTGTATGTTTTCCTTCATTTGTGATAACTAGAATGTGCCAAGTAAACACACTAGGTTGTAAAAAAAATCACACACTGGAACATGTTGAACTATTCAGGTAGTGAAATTCTTGTTTGCACACAGATAAATGTGTCACTGGAACTTTCCTAGCTCATAATCTGCCATTTTTCTTGATCTTTCTAATATCCTTTTCCATGTTGTTAGTGTGCAAATTTCCCTTCACTGAAAATGACAGGGCTGTACCTGTGTTTCTGTGAATCACATCTCAACATACATGGAGATACGATAATTGTCAAAGTTTAATTTGAGGTGTCAACATTTTACTCTCATCACTGCAAAGTGCAAATTTGTATAAAACAGAAATGTGTATTTAATCCTACTTCTTTTGTACAAAATAATAATTTCTAATGTTATCCTTTAATCATTTTTACTATCAAGACAAATTCTAAGTTATTTATTCCCTATTAACATTTATAGCATCTAATATTTATTTGAACATTTATCTTAAAAATTTCATTTTATTGTTTTAGCTCTTACTAAATGTTATCCCATTCTTCTTAGAAAGAATAGTAAATGTGTTGCTGTGCTTATTCACCCAAAACTCCCTTTATTCCCAGTCTCCTAACTTATATAGCTTGTAAACACTGCTTACTTTATTTTACAAGGAAGGGATATACTTTTACATTAGCTTCATATTTTTCAAAGGAGAGCAGGAATCCTCTCTTGTTAGATATGATGCAGTACATGAGCAATTTATGTTTCTAACATGCTAAGAAAATTAGAAAATGTGTCAAACACTGTCTTATAAATTTAATATGCACCATTTACTTAATTATATGGGTAGTGAGGTGGGGACTTTATTCTAATTTTGTACAGAGAAACTTAAGCAAGTAAAGTTAAGCATGTGAAAGTAATTGACAAGGCTATAGACCAAAATTCACACTCAGGAAATCTGGCTCTGGAGTTTGACCCATTACTCTTCTACTGTATAATTTATGTGAAGCTGTTTGCTCTAGCAAAGTGCCTAAGGAAGTTTTAAGATGAAGAAATAACCAGAAGAAATAGGTAAGGTATTATTCTTTCTCATGTAACTAGAACAGTTCGATGGAAATGTCTGGATTTTTTCAGGGGAGGAAGCAGGAAATCTCATTGCTTCATCACTCTCTAGAGAATCTGTAGGAAACAAGAGACAGAGCAACATTAAATGAGGTTACCTCAATTTAAACCTTGGAAAGCGACAGCATTTGAAGAATATAGAAAGAGAATTTGAAATTCTGAGTCATGCCAAATCTCCTTATTAGAAACTGAACTAAAATCCTCCAGTAAAGTTCTCCACAATTTTTCAACAACTTCTTCAAATTCTACCAGTAACCAATACTGGAAAGAAAATATTGTGTTATATAGTGAATAGTTGTCTGCTTGGATCAAGTGAGTCTGACTGTTTGAGAGCTATGACCTACTAAATCAAGCCAGTGAAGCATTCAGCCTCAAAGTCGCTCCACCGGAAAAGTGATATTTAATCCCAATACTGTACATTAGGTATCCTCTACTAGCTAAGGGTGAGTCCCCCACAGAGGGAGGTCATATTAAGTCTAATGAATTATTCAGACTCTAGAGGAATTACTTAATTTGATAGAAGTGCTGGACAACTAGGAGTAAATCTTTCAGGAAGAGATGAGAAAAGAGAGGTGCATTTAAAAGACAGAGCTGTTAAAATTAATGTCACACCAATATGAATGTAGAAGACAAAGATAGAAGGCTTGTTGTCTGAGGCCAACTTGAGGTAAAAAAAAATTCTGGACTCTGTCAGAAAAAAAGCCCAGAAAAAGAGATAAACACAAACACCAGAATTAGAAAACAATACCTGCATTTAGAACTAATATTTCTACCTCACACCTGTAAGAAGGCTGAGATCTGAGGATCATGTTCAAAGCCGTCCCAGGCAGGAAAGTTTGTGAGCCTCTTATCTCCAATAAACTACTAGGAAACCGGAAGTGGCGCTGTGGCACAAGTGGTAGAGACCTAACCCTGAGCTGAAGAGCCGAAGAACAGTGCCCAGTCCCTGAGTTCAAGCCCCAATGTCCAAAAAAATAAAGGTAATATTTCTAAATTATTGTGTTACTATTTTATATTATTTTTAAACAATATTTGGTTTATGATATCTACTAAAGTATTAGTTTCATTTTCTCCTGATGGTTCCCTAAAACATGCATTGAAAAGTTAGATCAGGAGTTAGGTCATTAGTGATTGCGAGATTTGGGTTGACAGCAAAGGAAAGCAGTAGAATGAGACCAGAGGATGGGCGGGACAGTCATGCCACTTGAAACTCCAGGACTCAGGAAGTAGAGGCCTGAAGATGTTAGGTTCAAGGCTAGCCTTGGATAGTAAGATGTAAAAAACAGCAACTAATGAAAAAATAAACAAACAAAAACAATTCAGAAAGTGTTGAAAAACAGAGATCTGTGGAAAAAATCAGTGATACCAAAGAAAAGCTCCAACTAATCTGGATGTTTGTTCATTAGAGTTCATTTGCTCTCATCTATAGTGTGTTACTTTTAAAACATGATCTGAAACTATCCCCACTCCCCTGACTAATTTAAGTTTCTTTTCATGATTATACCTGGCATTCTGTCTTATATATAATCTAATAGGTTTAAACATAGACATGCATGTGGTACAGAGAAAAAAAACTGTAAAAGCTAAAAGCATTATCAATTTCTTTGCTTGATTGTAGATAAAGAAACGAGGAGAGGAGAAGAATATGAGTGTGTGAAAATATCCATATGAGGCATAAAAATAGCATAAAGAAACTCACTAAAATTGTTCATAGGGGAAAAGTGAGATTAGAAAAATAATAGATAAATTTGGCCAGTATAAGTTATTATGCTTTATATAAATATCACAATGAAGCCCTTTTGTACAATAATTTATGCTAAGATACAGAAATTATCTTTCAAGACTCATTAACCACTTTATTTGATCTTTCTATGGTTTTGCATATATTTTGTAATCTTCTATGAATAAAGGAATCAGTAAAATGACAAGTATACTTCTCACATGTATATCTGTTCATATTATTAACCTAGAGCCAGGACTTGCAAAGAAATGGAAATGACAATGCCAATCTATAGATCAAAACAATAGGATGACAATTTGGGACATGGTGATCAGGACCTATACTGAGATCATTCTCACAAAGGCAACCATCACTTCTAACTTTGTGTGCTTTGGGACTGGTTTTGTGACAACTAACTCTTTCTGCCTACTCTTTACCTCTTTGAGTATATTTCTTCCCTTCTCTGAAGGTGAACAGTTGGGTAGCTTCTTTCTGTATTTCTTACTCAATGAAGGACTGGTCATAACTTGAGACATCTAGGAGACAGTTGTCATGTGTAATGCTGTGCAGTCCTGAGATTTTTTTCCCTCAATCCCAACTATGAAAATAGTTCAGGAAATGAGCCATGGATAACAACTTATTTGTCCCCTAGATGTTTTGGGTTATGACCAGTCCTTCATTGAGTATTAAACTATAGAAGGAAGCTAAAGGTTCAGAACTTAGTTTTCCACAGCCTTGTCAAGTATCTTCTGTACTTGGTGCATTATCTGATCACCCCAGATTTCTTTTTGTTATACTGGCAATGAGTCTTTTCCAGGCATTTTGTATTCTGCATGTATTACTCTTGATTTATTGTCCCCAAATGACTTCCTGATCTTTAATATGTTCTCCTTAGTCGTTCTGACCATTATCACACAGCTCCCAAAATAGCTCTTTTTGTGTCTATTTTAATTAGTGTAATAGCTGTGTTATAATTTTTCCACAAAAAAAATCATAGTTGTGTTGGCCTGGCTAGAGATACTGAGAGAAAATTAAGCATAAAGTGATGGAAGATAATGAACTGGAACCTTTTCCTTCAAGTTAAATTCCTCTTTGACGTATTAGCATCTCTGGTAAGGATGTCTTTTCTAGATCTGGATATTTGCTCACCAGTCACTATGGAGGACACTGATGTGTTTCCCACAGTCCACCAGAGAGAGCACCAACTCCTCATTGGTTAAATGCTTCTTAATAACTGAGATAAATTAAAGTGATGCCATCATGAAGAAAGGAAAATAAGACTTGTAAATGGCCATAAGAACATCAGAAGCAATATCTGTTTGCAGTATTTGAAGTGTCAGTCATAATCGAGTACACAGAAAAATATTCTTTTACTTGAATACCTTTTCTTCATGTCAAGAACATATTATATTTTCCTAATATGAATCAGGAAGTTAAAAAGGAGAAGTGTTATCAAATATTTTGCTACCTTTATTTTAGAACTCCCTTGAGTATTAATATATAATATGAATTCTTGATGTGGTAAACATACACTATTTACTGCCAATATATATTAAGTGTTGCTAGAGGAATGGACTATGGGGCGATTTTATTAGATCTCTACCAAAAGAACTCACCTTTTCTAGGAAAAGAGCAATAAAATAAAATATATCAAAAAAGTTGCAAAGCACGAATCCTACCTACCTGCAATGAAATTTTGGCTAAACCCAAAAGTCTAGGGTAAGAAGGGTTCTGTTATTGATACAGAATTTAAAATTGTTCTTAGACAAATAAGTCTACAGAATCTCTGAGCCTTGATTGTAGGAAAAGTAGTTCCAATAGAAACAATGCCAAATTCTTAGAAATAGCTTTCCTTGGGAATAATATATTGTAACTAGCATTTGATTTTATCTTTTTCTATATATTCAGTTTATAAACAGAAAACTTTACTTAGATGTTCATTTGCTTTAGCAATACCATCTAATTAGTCTTTAAAGTATCCCCACAAATTGGAAATGCATACCCCATACATTATTAAGACAGGGTTTCAACAAAAAAATTAATTTCAAGGGAATTGGGTGAACTGGGTATGGGAGGACTCTTTTCTGCTAAAGCAAAGAATATAAAAGGAAAAGACAAAGAAAGCAAAAGAAAAAAAGATTTTATTTCTGCTCTTGCTCTCTTCCTTCTGATCTTGTTTGTTTTTTAAATCTTCTTAATCTTCCCTATGTCTTTCCTACAATGGCTCTTTAACTCTAACAAAATTTGCATGTCTAGCACCCTACATTATTCTAACATGGTTTGGAATACCATTTGCCATTTTAAAAGGCAGAAAATTTCATTTTATGTGTTAAAATATGTGTTTTCATTTTGTTCAGGCTACTTGAAGTCATTAAAAAAATAACTGTTCGGAAAAATAGATTGGAAGATGATGAATGCAACTCTGCTTTGATTCTGTGAGAATAAGCTGAGGGTGTTTGGTCTTGTTTACTTAGGGCAAAATTTCAAGTGATTTGTAAAAGGTCACCTAGGACCGTTCATCTACTTTCAGACCAATTTTTAAATCTGTAGGAAATTTGTTTTTCTGTCTCATTCTCATTATAAACAACATGGCTAAATATAAACTTTACTGTTATCCTCTTCCTCCTGCCCTGTGTTCTTCATATATTCCATTTCCTTCTAGTCTTCCAATATCCCGAACAAGGACTTTCCTAAAAAGTTTTACCTTTACTATAATTCCTGTCCAGAAACACTAAGAGAATTAGTTCTTGATCTTCTTGGATTTCTACCCTGAGCAAACCCTTCCTCTCTACCAATCAGTACCATCTCTGTACTGATTGATCCATACTAATCATTTTTCTAAGTCTCACCTTTCATTTACTCTCAACCTGCTGCCTACTGTTTTTCTAGTTACATATTCTAATATGTAGAAATAAATACAATATACATGTTTTTCGCTGTTTTATCCATTCTGAAAGAAAGACAGCAGATATTTGGCAAACATTAAAGTAAAGCTTACTATGGTAACTTTGATAAAATCAAAAAGCAATTTTTTTCCATTTTGATTTCAGATAAAATATATGTATGTTCCACGGACAAAATTACAATTTAAAACCTATATACACACAGAATGGTTACACCTAACAAGAACATTGCTTCATTGACATCATTTTTTGAGATGAGACCACATTCACTATGTGAAACAATTCCATTTTAGGATTCTATATTTTAACATGTACCCTTATGAAGTACTTGGATAGCAGCTAAATCCAGGAATCTATGAGATGATTTCGTTAGTCATGCTAGATGTTGTTACTTTACAGTAATAAAGAATCCCTAAAACACCAGAAAATTACACTAGAAAAAAGCTGTCTGGCACTTGGGAAGGAAAGTCCCTGAGATTCTTATTTCTGGTTAATCATCAAATAGTTGAAAATAGAGCTGTGCCTCAAGTTGTACAGAACTAGTCCTCAGCAAATATGCTCAGAGTTAGTACCCAGTCCCTAAGTTCAAGCTCCAGGACTGGCACTGGCGTGTGCGTGCACACACACACACACACACACACACACACACCCCACATATATAATAATTATTTCTCCTTTTTGTTATGTGTCTGCTGTGAGTTTTGACTGTATTCTTATCTATGGAGCATGAATTACTTAAAGACATTTTATAAAGAACATAATTTACCTTTATAGAAATGAAAACATTCCATGATGATAATGAATTGATCCTTATTGCTTTTGTCTGAAAGTGACACATGTTACTTCTATCCACATTTCCCAGGTCAAAGCAAGTTACAAGGACAAAAGCAATTTATAAGGCTTTGAGAAGTTTCATCCATCCCAAGGAAGGACAGCAGATATTTGGCAAACAATAGAGAAATCTCATTATCACTGAAGTTCAATCCTTAAAACATAAACCTTTAAGTTTCTCTTGAAAGCAAGAGCACTACAGTTAGTTAGTATGCAAAGTATTTCTGAGTTAAAGATGGGAAAATATATTTAATCTAAATTTATTGGTTTCTTTATGCTCTCATCCATGGATTGAAGGATTTCCCAAATTTTCCCTTAATTCCATAGTAGTAACATAAATTTTCCTAGAAATCTAGAGTTAATATTAAATGTCTTTGTTACACTATTGTTGAAAATATTGAAATCATCTATTGTTCTTTACCTCATCCACCTTAAAGAAAATAACCAAATGGTTCTCATTGATGGAGATAGCTTTTAATAGTTTTCTTCTTATACAAGGTATTACACTAATTTCTATAGCAGGAGAATAAAGTACTCATCATTTTTTTCTATTGTTGAAGAGCTGGGAAATCTTCCAGAACTAAGATCTGAAGTCCTGAATTTGCTGTGAATAAAATAGCAGTGAAATTTTAGGGAATGTGGGTGGATCTGCCTTATTCTGAAATTAAATGTGCAATCAAGAATTAGGATGTTAGGTTTCAGGAAATTTATGCAATCTGAACCAGTAACTGGCTTTTGCTAACTCTGATGAGCTAATTTATTTCTTTTCAATTTAAATTTTATATAATATATTTAAGGTATCTATCATGATGGTTTGATATACATGCACATAATACAATGAGGTTTATAGAAGAAGTAACATTACCATTATTGCCTGAATTACCTTCTTTATATTTTCTTTTATTGTGAATACAGTGCCTAAAATATAGGCAACTTAATATACTAACTATAGTTCTGATGTACATTAGATCTTATTACTGACTCATCCCTTATAAAAGTAAGTTTGTCCCTCTGACCTGTATTTACTATTTATTCTCTTTTCATCTCCTCAATACACCATGTATTTCCATATCTACTGATTTTATTTGCTATCATGCAGAATATTAATAGTAAGTTAACTCATGAACTGTTAGCAGTCTGGGCATAAAGAAAATGATTGCTTCTCAGGTATGATAGTACACATTTCCAGTCATGATACTTAGAGGGCTGAAGCAGAAAACCCTAAATTTGAAGGCAGTCAGAATAATGAAACACTGTTTTAAAAAATAAATCAAACAAAATGCTGTTTGGGAATTATATCTAAATAATAAGATCCTTCCAGTGGTTGGTGGTGTGGTTCAGTTGGTAGAGCAGTAGCCAATGTACAAAACTAAGTTACTGAGGTTGAGTCCCGGTCTCAAACTTAAAAAAAAATTAAAAAGGGTCTTCTAATCATGAAAATTGCATTATAATTGGGAAATACATATTTTTAAGGAACGACACAATTAACAATTATGTTAATCTTAAGTGCCAACAAATAGGAATAAAATTTTTAAGCATTTAATATAGTTTGATTTCATTGAGAAATTGATCTAGGCTAGGCAGATGAAGAGTACGTGTAAGTTTGGGAGCTTTTTTAAGGCAAATAAATAGAAAGTATGGATGTGAGGACAGCACAATGTTATGGGAGATTTGATAAAAAGGCCAGGTTATGAGAAAATGTTGAATGGAAGCTCAGGAGTCAAAGATGAGCACTGTCTGTGTAGCATCCCATGTTAGAAATCATTACATTTATGTTAATTTTGGGGGGTTCATAGAAGTCATTTTTCTAAGACAAGAATGAGACAAACCTGAATTGTGGTTTAAGACTTTATTCTGTGGACTATGAAGAGAATAGATTAAAGGAGCAGAAATGGTCATGGCAACTAACTATTGGGATTAGAAAAGTGATTGTGAAAATAGAAAGCTAGTAATATAAAGATACTTAAAAATCATAATTGCTGGGTTGGGTGCAAAAAATGAGAGTTCTAAATGAGCAGATCAAGGAAGATGGCTACATTTCTGGCCATGTAACTGGCTGGGGTAGAGAGACTATTGAGAAAGAAAGCTGAAAAAATGAAATTCCCTAGAGAAGGTTTGATGCTATAGAGTTATATGTAAAACCATTACTTTTGTAGCCATTGCTTTGGCATAAGTATCTGTACATTTCACTCCAGAAGAAAGTTCTGGACACTGCTTCTGCTTTACAAGTTCCAAACTAGTGAGAACAATATTAATTTATTGTTGAAATTCCTTCTGTGATATCAATTTAGCTATTCTTGGACTGTCATAATAATAGAACTGATTTTAGATGATATGAGAATAAATAAAATGATGCGATTACTTCCTAAGAAAGAGCACATCTCTTTAGGCTTCATGTCACCTTAAACATGAGGTACATACTCACAGCATGTCCAAATCATTCAAGACATCACTAAGTGACCGAATCTTATGTGACCACTGTAGTACATTTAGTTTGTTGTTAGTTATTGAAACATAATTGTATGGTACATGAGTATACTTCAACAAAAATCCAGCAGCTGCCTAATAAGTACAGTTTTAGGTTTACTAATACAGCTGATGCTTCCCTGAATAAAATACTGTGAATCAGAAATTGATGATGATTATTGTCCCTTAGTGCAGTAGATTCAAATTACTTAGAAAGCTTCAGGCTAGGAATTATATGATCTTAGCATATATGTTCACTTTTGTAGTTCTAAAATCTAAAAAGGGACTTCTTGTGTTCCAGATATTGAGTGTCAAGAGGATAAATGAACCACCGATGGATTTTGCAGTTAGAAGTACTTCCTTAGAAGTTTTCCTCCTGGTAAGATGTCACGGATATAAACTGTGTAAGGATGTGGGCTAAGTCATTAGTCAGAATTCTATCAAGTCAGAATTCTCATTAGTAAGACAAGCTCTCATTGAATAAAAAGAAGGCTGAAAAATAAATAATGGTAACAAAAACCTTGATTACATATCAAACTTGCTACTTAATGATATATTACAACCAAATTTGTATTATAGAAAAAGCATTTTATAACTATATATAGATGCCTCTCTAAGTTTTTTTGTGTGCTCTTGTGTTAGAAGGGGTTTTCTCACTTACTCAACAGAATAAAATCTAGGATAACTCCTTAGCTTTATTTTTAAAAAATTCCAAATCTCTTGAATCCTCCTCAACCGTAGCCATACTGATTTTTGAGTAAGAAACCCTTCCCGGGCTCATACTCTATAACAAACGTATTACAGTGCTCAGTTTGGTGTGACTTGTGGATTTCACTTTTACATGCTTCAGGCTTGTTCATTTATTGCTTTACTAGCTCTACTCAATCCACTGTAGATTCTAGGGACTGTTGGACAAAGACTTGAGTGAATAGATACTCTTGAATTTTCTGAGTTGAACAGCTTAATGGGCTATATATTTTTAATTCTATATATTGCTGTACCAATTTGCATTTATAAAATGTGAAAAATATGCATTTTATCTAATATGAATGTGATTATTACTTGATTGAAGATTTTAATCACAAGAGCCAAAGGACAAACTTTCACCAGGCTCAGGAGAGAGAAGATGCCACACATTCCTAAAGATATTTTTCTCTAAAAGTATGATGATAATATCAGTCCTTTCTCCACTGGAATACTTTCATTTCAATGCAGTCACATTGTGTATTGGACACACTTATTTCATATTTGTTTGTGAAATAGTTTTGGCTTTGTGCTGCTACAAATTTATTTCTCTAGTTTATATTAAATTCACTCTATAGATGATTTCTTGTTGAAGGATTACCACAAGAATTGTGCAGTGCTGTATTTTGGTGTCATTCAAAATATCCTGTCTTTAGAGGAAAAAGAGAAGGTAGAAAAGAGACTGAACGCCCCCCAGCACATTCTTTCCTAAATTTATTTTCTTTATACATATATTAAATGACTTATTTATCTAGATATGATGAATTGCAAATTTTAAATTACTAGAGATTTTGACAAGTTTAAATTTTCTTTAATCTTGTTTGTTTTTACATTGATTTTATATGGAGATCAATAAAATATGAATTACTTGCTATTCAGTAACAATTTTTACGTATTAAATTTACACAGCAATATATCTGTGGTGGAACTAATGTGGAGTCATGGAGAAAATAATTGGAGTTGAGTTCTGTAGCTCATCAAACTATAGGATTTGCTATTATTGTATTGTATTATTGTATTTGATAACATGAGAAGAAGCTGATAGATTGATTCAAGATATTGATATTGTAAGTTAACATTTTTGATAAAATTAGCAATACATTAAGACTTCTTGCTCATATAGTATGTTTTTACCTGTTAAGGAAAATGTTGGAATCTTTGGCTACAAATTGTTTTACCCAGACTTTAGTAACTATAGTGACAAATCTTATTCCCATTCCTACTTTCTCAAATTACTTTAAAATACATCATTGAGAAGTCAATGAGAACATTCTCTGCTCTAGAAGCAATTCTTTGAAAATAGGAAAAAGGAAAGGAACATTAAACTAGTGCCTGAGTTCTGTCAATTCCCGTTGCTTGAAAACTTTAAGGGAGAAGTGTTAAGTGGCTAGAAAAATGAAGGCCAATTTAACAACAATAAATTTATGGGACAATACTGGTTATCTCACCTATATGATGTCCTAGTTAGAAGTTTTACATTAACATCTTGTTTTATTTTAGCACTGCTTATATCCAGATAGATTAGAAAAATGAGTAGATTGAGTAATGTGTTGGGCATATACAGCTACCTCAGTAATAAGGAGCCAAGTGGTCACAAAAACCATTTCCACAGCTGGAAAGGGAAGTCCTTACCACACGATTTACTAAAACTTTATTTTAAAACCTGTGCATTGATCTCTGAGTAAATTTAGAGGAAAAAGGATGCAGCTATTTATAGAGAGGCAATTATAGACCAAAAGATGACAGGAAAGACTTAACTAAAAGGTATATGGTTTTGTTTAAAACTGAACAGCAGTTTTATGATCATTTTGCTTCTAAAGCTTTCCCTTCTGTAACACTCAGGTTTATAGAGAAATCAAACTATGGTCTATGATGAGGTGTCATAGAATGTTGTAATTTAATTCAGAGCTAGATATGTGCTCCTCATTAATTAGATATTTTTGACATATAAATATCATCTGACATTTGAATGCTGGATTGCATGAACCTTGCTTTCAACATTTAAAAAATAAGTAAGAATTAACAAACTAAATCTTAAGACATTGGTATGTAGCAGGTTTGGAAGACTTGGGACACATTTCTAAAGATGAGCTTGAGATGGTAGCCATCATAGTTTGAGTGTCCTTGGAAGTTGATTTTGAAATGATTCTGATATTGTTAAAGTTAAGTTGTTTGATAGGAAGGGCATTGAGGCCTTGCCTGATATTACCCATCTGGGCTGTCCCGACTAGAGGTTTTCTAAATTGAGGTAGGATGATCAGGATATTTCCTACATGCCTAGGATGGAGATAAGCCAGAACCTTCAGAAGTTAGTTCACCTATGAGCTCTCAGCAGGTAATAGTTTCTGCAGCTGAGGATGAGAACTTGGAATTGAATGGATCTCTTGCTGAGTACTCTATGTGTTGAGTTCACTTTATAAGAGAATAAGACTTTCAAGACAATAGAAACTAAAATTTCAGGGATTGGAAGCACCGATTTTCCATATAGGAAATTAGGAAGCCTAGTTGTTACATACTCTCAAAATGATCATTTATAAGCAGGTAGATGCACCTTACAAGGCTTCCTTTTTAATCTATCCAACAGCTTCTGTATGGCATATGTGTCTCAAGGTCATATGCAAATAGCCATATTTCTCTTGTTGATAGGAGTTTTCTTCACTCCAAATGATGTTGTGTCAGACTTCAGCATCAGGATTAAGACTTTGCACTACAGATAGTAGCACCCACTGGAGTCTTGAGGATTTGGGGAAGAGAAATAACTATATCTGGAATATATGTTGATTCATGTCAAGATGATTCATAACGGGATGGAAAATTTCCAATGTACTGGTGTTGCTACCAGTTTCCTAGCCAGTTTCCAGAAGGGATGTTTCTAGCACTGATATGCTACAGCAAAGAGTTGACTGAGTGCATGTGCTTAAATCTTTATTCAGTAAGGTCCAGTTGGTAATATGAAACTTACCTGGTGTGTATTAAAGCCAGAAGAATTATCTCTTCTTCCTGCACAAACAGTTGTTAAACATTTACTAGCACTTCAAAGAATTTGAGGGAGCTTAGTTCTCTGTTATTGAGTTTGGATAGTCACCACTTATAGCAGCCAATTACAATATTTGATCCATGAAATAGACTCCATCTTTTACAGAAGAGCTATTCTCTATGACAGTCTAGATAGAGTCACATTATGTCTTGTTACATTAGTGCCATTTCTGAGGTAAATACTCTTGTGTACATGTTAATTAATACATAATATAAAGTTACACAGCAGTTCCCACAGGTCTATGTACATGCTGTTTCCCCATACTTCTTATTCTTCCAATCTTTTTCAGTTTTGCCTGTCATCTAATTGTCAAATCTTTCATCATTAACTGTAAGACTATAAATGTTTTTGTTGCAGGCTAGATTTTTTTTCTGATGCCCTGAGCTGTCCAAAGTCTGATAGTTCAGACTTTCAGAATCCAAGGAGAATCCAAGGATTCTCCCTAAGGCTGACTTGCATGGCTTATTCCTAGGTGAAGATGACTTGCAGTGGCAGTTTTCTCCAGAGCTCAAATAGTGAACTGATACATGAGTGAATCCATGACCCAAGTTTGACTCTACTTTTATTCTACCTGTCAAGTCATAAGGAAACATCCTATCTTCTGCAACCAGAACTGCAATTCAACAGTCACCAAAATCCATTTGTGAGCAGACTTACGTTCCTTGTGCCTACTCATGCCAGATTTCACTTGTTCTATTTCTATCATTGAAGGGCCAGAAGGCATCTGTCCACTGAAAAATTACATTGTCCTTCTGGGCCTTCAACACCAAGGCCCAAAAATACAGTACAGGCGACTTTTCAAATAATATTATATCTATGCTGCAGATGGCAGCATAGATCAATGTCAATGATTTGTCAGATCAATGTCAAATCAATGTCATGATTTGACTATAGGAGATTATGCCACATTGCACCATTCTTTCTGTGTATACCTCTGAAACTATAGGGTCTGTTGAGTGATGGGGCTGTAAGGCAGGACTGCTGAGACTAAAAATATTCTGTTACCAAGCTCAATTCTTTTTTGGATTCACCTAAAATTGGTAGCCTATTATGTAATGGGGTAAAAATATTGGGACATAATTCTCATTTATTTTTGTCAGTCATGGGGCCTGAACTCCAGGCCTGGGCTCTGTCCCTCAGCTCTTCAGCTCAAGGCTAGCGCTCTACCTCTTGAGCCACAGCACAACTTCTGACTTTTTCTGCTTATGTGGGGCTGAAGAATTGAACCCAGGATCTTGTGTATTCAAGGCAAGCACTCTACCACTGAGCGACCTTCCCAGCCCCCATAATTCTCAATTTTATTTCTTCTAAATACTAGAGTGTATTTAGAAATAAGATGCAATAATTTTACAAAGTCCTTTATAAAATACATGCCTTGGCATGTCACAGACCAGAGGATATAGTAAAAAAATCACTGGTATACACATTTTCTGAAGTACAAGTACCTAGAAAGTTTATGTTTGCTACATAGTGTAATTTATGTGGATATTCTATTGCATGGTTTGAGTAAATTTGTGGGGAACACAGGCAGCAAAGATGGCCCTGAGAGGAAGTTGAGTGGGCAGAGCCGGATTTGTTTAGGTTCAGTGCCTAAACAACTCATGGAAGCTTAGGTGCATGATAAGGTGTGGCCTTTACAGTGATTGGTTGGTTCCATTTCCTCCCCTCCCACTCAGTCTTTTGCTTTTGTAATATTTTTTCGGTAAAGTTTGGCCTTGATATTTATTATTATTTTTTATTGTGAAAATACTGTACAGAGGGGTTACAATTACATGAGCAAGATAATGAGTACCTTTCTTTCTTTCTTTCTTTCTTTCTTTTATTTTGGGCTTACTCTGTGTTAATAAACCAGTTCCTGCTTGATTTGACTCCCAGCTGTGTCTGATTGTCTCCTGGACTAAGGGAGGCTGAGGAACTGGCAAGTGGGCTGCTGCACTTACCTGCACTTATCTTTCCTCGGACCCTGTCCGTATTTCCTGGGATGAATGAAGACCCAACATAAATTGATGAGCTACTGTTTATCATGCTATCATCCATGTATAGGCTAATGTGGCATTCTAATGACTATTGAAATGTAGATTACTTTAAGCAATATATTAGAGTGTCTACAGGTAAACCTAATCTTGGGAGACATCTATTTATGTAAATGTGAATTATATCTTGATTGATATGAAAAAAAATCTAGGCCTCAAGTTGATGGCAGTATAACAAAGTTTGTCACTTTTTTCTAGCTAACATGGAATATATAAATATATATGTATATATATATGAAATTATAGTTGAAGCTACTGGTAACTTGAATTTTTCAGTCCATTGTTTTCTGTCAGATCTGTTTGCTTTGTGTAAAGGTTATCTTGGAAAAATAAATAACGTTATGATAGGTATCTATCATTACTCCTTTGCCTTATAAGTATACAGATATTTCTCTATGCCATATAGTTCTTTCAACTTAGTTCATTATCTTTGTTGGATAGTTAGTTAAATAGAGATATCTTTGTGTTTTCCTTTAATCACACAAAATCACAAACCATGAAATATTGTAGAATTTCTGACAACAGTATTTTATATCATTTCCAATTATACATTCAGAACCCAGTGAAATTTTTATAGGTTTATTTGTCGACCTATTGAAGCCAGACGTAGGACAAGAGATTCTTGCTTGGCTTTCACATTATCTAATTTTATTGGATGTAGAATGAGGAGATGGAAAGTTTGTCTTAAATATTAACTCAGTTATTGTATTCAAGAGTCATAAAAATATTTTTCCTCAAGCTAAATTTACTTGAGTAAATGGCCACAGATTGCTTTGAGAAAATAGCAAAAGAACTTTTAATATATATCTCTGGGCCATAAGGCATGTCCTTCCTAGGGACATGGTCTATCTCTTGACAAAGGATTCTGAAAACTGGCTCATATCTGGGTATACCATAAGAGTGAGTTTTATTGGAGTAGCTATTTTCAGCCACTTGATCATCCAATCGTGGTTTCTTTGTATTGGCTGAATGATACCCTGTCATGTCACGGAATTTTTTTAAAGCCATTGGCCACATTTTTCTGCAATCAGATCATCTTTGCAATCAGTTCATCCTTGCTATCAGTCCAACCTTGCTCTCCTTAGGATAATTGCTTCATCTTTGTATCTGAAGGTTAAGTGACACCATATGGCCTCTATTGCTTTGGAATTACATCATCCTCATAGATATCAGGGAACTCATCTGGATAACAGCATCTCCTACTGTTATCCTTCCCTTACTGATGACTGCATCACTGAGTTTCTTAATAATGCCGGTGAATAGATCCCTCCATGCTCACCATGGAAAGCTTGGTCATTGAACAAGTTTTCAGGCTATATGTAATTTATCTCTGCTAGTATGTCCACTCCAATTCCATCATCCACAATGGTCTTTTTGTCATTGTAATTTAATTCAATGTGTTCTGTGGCTTTCTCTATGCTTCCAAGGGCTGTTCTAGTAGGATGTTATTACCTGTATCCTGTAGGCTCTGCTAAATATTTAAATATTAAGACACAGACAATGTAAGAAATTCTTACTTTATATTCCAGTAAGTGGAAGGCTACTGCAAACTCAAAAAGAGCAGCAATGTACCTTTATGGGGCCAAGGAATTCTGGGCATGTAGAAGTTTAATATATTTTAGATTGTAGACATTACGTTTTCTAAATTACATTTTCTAAATTAATTTTTAAATCTTCATAGTTTTCCAATTATAGATCTGGAAGAATAGATTTTTTTCCTTGAGTTAAAATTAGGAGCCTTTTAAAGTTGATTCCTAAAATTTTTACTGCAAGGACACAGGAGATAATACTTTCTTCAAGTTTCCTTCCCTCCCTCTCTCCCTCCCTCCCTCCCTCCCTTCCTTCCTTCCTTCCTTCCTTTTTCTCTCTTTCCTCCTCCTCTTCCTCCTCCTCCTCCTTCTTCTTCTTTTTTCAGTTAGTCCTGGGACTTGAACTCAGGGCCCAGGGACTGTCCCCAAGCTTCTTTTGCTCAAGGCAAGCACTCACGAGCTAGAGTGCCACTTCTGGCCTTTTCTGTTTATGTGTTACTGAGGAATTGAACCTAGGACTTCATGCATACAAGAGAAGCACTCTACCACTAGGCCACATTCCCAGTCCCTCTTCTTGTTTCTTGAAGGTCTTCTGGCTTTCATGCTTTGCCTTAAATTACATTAATAATTACCACAGTTATTATCTTTTACTTTTTCTTTAATTCATCAATAGCAATCAGGAAAATTTATTTGGTTTTACAGTCATTACAATTGCCTACTTCCTGTGGTTCCCAAATATCTGAGCTTTTATGTACACCAGAGCATTTCCTTCTGTTCATGTCCTATTTTAGATCACTACTGGGAAAAGCCACATAACTAAGGTCTATGGTTGCTTCATTTAATACCACTAATGAAGTGGTAGTTTTACAGTGTTGATTTGGTCCTTAAGTCTGGATTTCTCAGTTGTGCTGTAATAACATGTTTTTTTTTTTCCAGTCATGAGGTTTGAACTCTGGGCCTGGGGATTGTCCCTGAGCTCTTCAGCTCAAGGCAAGCACTCTACCACTTGAGCCACAGCGCCATTTCAGATTTTCTGGTGGTTAATTGGAGTCTCACAGACTTTCCTGCCTGGCTTTCCTCCTGGTTTTGAACTGTGATCCTTAGATCTCAGCCTCCTGATTAGCTGGGATTACAGATGTGAGCCACCAGTGCCCAGCTCTAATATCAATTTTATAGGTCATTTTTCAACAGGAAATAGTCTCTCAGACTAACATTCATAACAAATTGTTAATCTGAGAAGTGCTTGTGAGACGAATACTTGTAAGTCAGTAGAAGTGGAAGTGAACAAAAAGGAAATTTGAAATAAATAAAATGTCAGCCTCACGACTAGCTAGGATTACAGATGTGAGCCATCGGTGCCCAGCTCTAATATCAATTTTATAGGTCATTTTTCCATAGGAAATAGTCTCTCAGACTGACATTCATAACAAGTTGTTAATCTGAGAAATGCTTGTGAGATGAATACTTGTAAGACAGTAGAAGTGGAAGTGAACAAAAGGGAAATTTGAAATAAATACAATGTCAGCAGAGAACTAATCAGGCATCAACAGAGCTCTGACTGGTCTTTCCGAGGTTTTGAACAGTAGCATGGATGTTACTCCTATGTATTCTCACATCAATGACATTAAATGCTGATTGTCCCTGAGGAAAGCAAGTAATCTTGGATAAGGCATCTGCCTTTTGCAAAGAACTATTCTGAAAGATTCATCTGTGACTAACAGAAGGCAAAAGCTCTTGCACTGGGAGATGACTATTTCTGCCCTAAAGGGAAGATCTGAGTGGCATACCACTGAATCTCTCCTGTCACAAAAATCCATTCATACAGAAAATTTTGTGTATATGGTGATATTTTACCTTTTATAAATCACAAAGAAGAATAAATACACTGTCCAATAATGATCTTACAAAAATTCACAAATTCATTTAAAATTATATTATGCTTCTTCATATTGTTATCATTAAAAGAAAATAACAAAAAGAAAGAATTATAGGTATTTGCTATCTCATAAGGTAATGAATATCTAAAACATTGAAATATTGAGATGAGAATTTTATCTATTTAAATTTTTTAAAGAAGGAGCTAATAATCTTGTTTATACATTTTTCTAATTTTGGGAGGGGAAGGAAAATAACAAAAGCTGAAATAAGGATACAGGTTGACCCACTGTAACAACAATATGTACAAGACACTATGTTGAAAACAAACTTTACAACTTCAGGACCCGGAGAGGGAAGAGTTGAGGCGGTGGGGAAGGAAGGGATGGAAGGGGAAAAACAAAGGAGGAGGTAACAATGCTTGATAAGAAATGCACTCATGGGCTGGGAAGGTGGCTCAGTGGTAGAGCGCTTGCCTTGCATGCATGAGGCCCTGGGTTCGATTCCTCAGCACCACATAAGCAAAAAGAAAAAAGCCGGAAGTGATGCTGTGGCTCAAGTGGTAGTATGCTAGCCTTGAGCTGAAGAGCTGAGGGACAGCGCCCAGGCCCAGAGTTCAGCCCCCATGACTGACAAAACAAAACAAACAAAAGAAATGTACTCATTACCTAACTCATATAGCTGTAACCTCTCTGTACAATATATTTACAATAAATACATACAAAAAAGAAAGAGTTATTAATATGGGCTAAGTCATATCCATGTAGCCAAGTAAACCAATACAAGAAATGTAGAAAACTAAAGCTAGATCCTCATATATCACCCTGCACCAGAATCAACTCCAAATGGATCAAAGACCTCAAAGTCAAAGCAGACAACCGGAAAACATTACAGGAAGGAATACTAGAAAATCTAGGGTTCCTTGGCACAGACTGGAATTGTCTTAATAAAGACCCAGAAACACAACATATCAAAGAAAGATTGGACAAAAAGGATTGCATGAAACTGCAAAGCTTCTGCATGACAAAGGACATAGCTAGCAAGATCAAAAGAAAGTCCACGGATTGGGAAAAGATCTTCATTAGCCATACAATAGACAAGAGTCTAATATCTAAAATATACTTAGAACTCAGAAAATTAAATCTCCCAACAACAAATCTTCAAAGAAACAACCGCCCCATTAATAAGTGGGGTAAAGACTTAAAGAGAAACTTCTCTGAAAAGGAAATAAGAATGGCCAATGTACATATGAAGAATTGCTCAAGTTTTCAAGCCATAAAGAAATGCAAAGCAAAACAACATTGCTATACCACCTCACCCCATTTAGAATGGCTATAATCAAGAAATTTAATAACAACAGATGCTGGAGGGGATGTGGCAAAAAGGGAATCCTACTGCATTGTTGGTGAGAGTGCAAACTTGTTCAAGCACTTGGAAAGCAGTATGGAGGTTCCTCAAAAGACTCCACTTAGAGCTCCCCTATGACCCAGCAATCTCACTTTTAGGCGAATACCCAAATGATCACAAAAAAGGCCATACTAAAGCTACTAGCACAACTATGTTTATTGCAGTATCATTCAGCAGAGATAAGATATGAAACCAACCCAGATGCCCTCAGTAGATGAGTGGATTTAAAAAATGTGGTATATATGCACAGTGGAATTCTATGCTTCCATCAGAAAGAATAACATTGCCCAATTTGTTAGGAAATGGAAAAAACTTGGAAAAATTATATTAAGTGAAGTAAGCCAGACACACAAAAAACATAGGTCTCATGGTTTCCCTTATTTGCAATAACTAGGATATGTCTAGGACAAGAAGAAGAGTTCAAAAGCTATGTACATATGACCATATAACCTGATGCTAAGTGAAATGAACACCAAGATAGGGACACAAGAGATTTTATCTTTCTTGTTGTTCTTATTAATGTACTTATAATGTACTATGTGATTCTTTTTGTTTCTTTGTCGGTTCTTCCCCCATGGTACAACCTCTGTTGTCACTGTATTTGATTCTGGTATGTGATTCCTGTATCTTGTATATACATTTTTTTTCTAATTTGGGGAGGAGAAGGGAAATAAAATGCTGAAACAAGGATACAGGATGACCCATTGTAACAATGAGATATACAAGACACTATGTTGAAAATGAACTTTACAACTTTGCAGTGGGGGTGGGAGGGAGGAGTTGGGGATGTGGGGAGGAAAGGGATGATAGTGGAAAAATAAAGGAGGGGGTAACAATGCTCAATAGGAAATCGACTCATTACCTTGCTCATGTAAGTGTAACCCCTCTGTACAGTATCTTTACAATAAAAAATATATTAAAAATTAAAAAATGGGCTGTGTAGTTGGTTCATTGTTAGAGTGCTTGCCTGGCATTCATGAGACCCTGGCTTCGATTCCTCAGCACCACAGAAGCAGAAAAAAGCCAGAATTGGTGCTGTGACTCAAGTGGTAGGGCACTAGCCTTGAGTTGAAGAGCTCAGAGACAGCACCCAGGCCCAGAGTTCAGCCTCCACGACCAACAAAAAAAAATGTTTAAAGATACAAAATAAAAATGACAAAATAACCAATGTGAATACAACTTCTGAACATTTAAAAATATATCAGGCTGTCCTTATTTATATATGTGCATGTTGCAATATAATTGAAAGAGCTAACTGCCATTTTCCTTCACTTTAATAGGTTGTACTATGCCACATGCCAAGGTAATTCTAGCAAAGGCAAAAACTAATAAATAGCAGGATTGCCAAAATATTTCAATGCATATCCTCATATTAAATATACTAAAATGGTTAGCACAAAATTTTTCTAAAGAAGTGTATACTTGACTAAAATTAATTCAAATAAATATAGATGGATCTTATTTTATATATGCATACCATAGTTTCAACATGTGAAAATAAGTTTCTCTGACACATTGCAATGTACCTTTGTGATGTTGATTGAAAGCCAATACTTTGTTCTGCCAAGTAATATTTGTTATAAAACACAATACATGCCACTAAGAATTTTCAATGTTCAAAGGTAAATAGCCACCAGTTTTTATACTTTCAGTAGGTATGGTTGTCCTTTGGCATTAACTACTGTGGATACTACCCTGGTGTAAATGCATCAGTGCTCAGGAGCAATTTATTTTTTGTATTAAAATAGCCTGAGAAAATACCTTGCTGTTTGTTTTGAGAAAAAGGTAATATCTTTTAATTGAAAATTCCAGTGCAAGCTAAACATTTCTCAATTTAGAATATTGGAGCACATGGTCTGTTGATAATCAACTCAATGTACATACTGAGAATATTGCAATGCATCAACATTTTTCAAAATAAACATAAAACAATTTATTCTACCCTTACAAGTGGGAAAATATCAGTTTCAATGTTACTAATCTCATAAAATTAACTTTAAATGTTTCTTTTTCTCTTTGTCATTGAAATTGTTGTATGATTTTTAAAATTTTATTTGACTTTGCAAATGCAGTGATGTCATAGAATCTATTTTTCCTTCAGAAAATGCTATGAAGTTTCATGACATTGAATATAAGTCATCTGTTGTCTATAAAACCCATTCCTGGCTTTAAGGAAGACTGTCCCTTGTGTCATACCTGAAATGTTAAGAATTTCACTTTCCTGTGTGGTGGGAATTCTGCTGTTACCATTCACACTAGATCTGGAAGTTACTCTTCCTAACAAAAGAAGTAGGCTATAAAACACTTTCCCCATCTCTGCTGTGTAGGCAGAACCAAGAAACAGATGGCAAGTGAACATAATGTCCTAAGATTAGAGGCAGGAAAATTCAGGTCCCCCCAAATAGAAAGAAGTTAGTCCCCATACTAAAGAATTCAGGCCAAATATTTTGTAGAGCATAACAGAGAGGAAGAAAACTAGCTTAATAATCATTTTGTTGAAAATAAAGCCATACTTAAGTTGTCCTTGAAGAAAAGACTGACGAAAGACCATGATGCAAGAATGAATACACGCAGCACAGAATGGCTGGCCTGAGGGAGATGTGAGGACTCTAGAGGTCAAAGTAGAGGCCCCTTTTCTTTTCTTTTTGTGATTTTCATAATACCTGGCTAAATGGAAATTAGAAATACTCAGATATATGTATATATACACATATTTTTATACATTATATAGTGTATGTGTATAATACATAATAATACTATTTGGATTTGCTTCGTACTCAGAATTTGATCAATTCTCGACAAATTCATTATTCATATAGTGTGCTGAGGTTTCTGAAAGGTTGATACACTTGTAATCTCAGATATTTTGGAAAAAGATTCAGGGAGATCTCATGTTATAGGAAGCTTGACAAAGTTAGTCAAATCCTATATCAACAGCAGAAAACAGGGGGTGGACTAAGTGAATTACATGGTAGAGTTCCTGCCTAGCAAGAAGGATGCCCCCATTCAATCATCAGTACTGCAAAAAAAAAAACAACAAATTATGCTAAGATTTAAAAAAAAGGACCTAGACTAAACTGATAATGTCATTACCAAAAAAAAGTATGAAGCCAGAGCAGCCGCAGCTATGGAACCACATTGACTTTATGCTCTTCATTTTGATTACCTTTATGCTGATTCTCAAATGGTCCCTGGATCACTCCTTTCTCTCCTTAGAGTATGTGATTGCTTGCAATAATCTTTTCTCCATTTGCACAAGTTAGTATCTTGCCTCGTTCAGATATCAACTATTCATTCACTAGTCTTTCAGATCTACATTACATTTTTTATAAATAAACTTAAGATCTAACCGATAAGATTCCTAGAAGAATAAACCAATGCAAATATAAACAAAGTAAATTGAAAAAAGTAAGCTGGAAGTGTTTCCATAAGATTACAACTGGAGTCGGGAGGAAGTGGACCCATTGCAACAATGAGATGTACAAGACTTGATGTTGAAAAACAAACTTTACACTTTTGCGCCGGGGCGGGGGAGGGGAGAGGGGTGGAAGGAATGGTAAGGGGAAACAAAGGAGGAGGTAACAATGCTTGATAATAAATGTACTCATTACCTTGCTCATGTGATTGTAACCCTTCTGTACGGTATTTTCACAATTAAAAAAAAGAAAAGGATTAACACTGATTATCAATGAGAGGAAAGGAAGAAAAATGAGAAGATTTTTGTTTGCTTTTTTGTTTCTGTAGAAGCTATCACCTGAAGAGTGTCTTAAGACATGATGTTAGAGAGGATGGGGCCCTATGTATGAATATAGAAGCATGAAACAAGGCAGTTATTAGAATATTCTGTGTTGGAAGAGCTGCAAATAATTCACTGTGAGGAAAAGGAGTGAGACAAGGGTAACAAGAGTTTAAACCGGAGAGGTAATAAATTTTCCAACATGAAAGAAAACACTTTAGAAATTAACTTCTAATTACAATCTTTTGGAAAGATTTGCTAAAGATTTTGAAGAAGATAACAGCAAGGGTAATAGCTAAGACTGGGTGTGATGGCTTTTGCCTGTAATCCCAGCAGGAGGCAGAGATTGGAAGGCTTTTGTTTGAGACTAGCCCAAGAAAAATTTGAAAAAGGCTCTGTAAGCCTAGTGTAGTAGAGTGTGTCTGTGGTTTAAGCAACTAAGAGATGTCAGTGACACAATCAAAGCCCTGGGGGGTCAACCCTTGGGAAAATCTTAAGACCCTATGGCAGATGGAGTAATTACCAATGGCAATTCTTTTTTTTTTTTTAAATGGCATTAAATGGGTTTGTTGGAGTTCTCATCTTATTTATTGTTATTGTAAAAGTGGTTACAGATAGGGAACAGATAGGGAATTGAAAGTTCTTAAACTTTTTCAGTTAAAATAATCCCAAGATAATAAAATAATCACAAGATAATTCATATTCATAATTAGAATTTTGAAGAGATAATAAAATTAGTTGTTTTATTTTTAATTTCCAAAAGAAGAGCAGGTTAATTTTCAGAACTACAGGGAAAAAACAATCACCATTTTAATTCTGGTCTTGAATGAAGCACCATGGAGTTTATGTGTGACATTTTGCTCTTTTCAATTCACAATGGATCACCTAAGAGAGGTGATCATTCTTGTTCTTTTCAGTTAGTTTTGAAATCCAAATGATTAATTAGGTCAGGAGGACTACATTTGTTTAAAAATTAGTGACATGTGTTTGAATAAAAACATTAATGCTAGGAAGGGAGAAATCATAGGGGAAACAAGATATATCCATAAGTATTTTTTTTCTGAATAAGGATCTGATAACACTCCAGAAGGACTGCAGATTCTTGTTTCTTTTGTATGGTCTTCCCCATGTGATATATCCCCTGTTGTCACTGTATTGCATATGCATTTAGGAAAGGAAAGGGGAACAACATAATGGTGAGACAAAGGTCAAGGGGGGAACCAATGCAATATTCACAAGACACAAGACAGTATGTTGGAAATGATCTGTACAACTTGGGGGGATTGGAGGAGGAAGGAAAATGAAGGACGGGGTAACAAGTTCAACAAGACACGTACTTATTACCTCAGTTATGTAACTGTAACCCCTCTGTACATAACCTTGACAATAAAAAGAATTAAGAACTGTTTACATATAAAGACAATGACCAGAATCAAGAGAAAACCCACAAAAATGAAGAAAGTGTTTTGCCTCAAATCAACAAAGGATTAATTAATTATTAATATTATTTAAATTATTTTATTAATTTATTATTAATGGATGAATTTAAAGATCTAAACATAGCTAGAAGGCAAAAGAAACAATCTAATGAACAAATAAGCAAAAGGTTGAACAGACAATTCTCTGAAATATACAGTTGGCTATTAAATAATGAAGACATTTCAGTGTTCTTGTCCATAAAGAAATAAAAATCACCAAGATTTCATCTCAGCTCAGACAGATTGACAATCATCCTGTTTAGAAGAATGGGCGAATATAGTCATAATATTCCATGTACATATGTGAAAATGGAATCAAGTAACAAGAGGATCAGAGATGGTGGGTAATATGATAGGCAACAAGGGAGGGACTAATATAAATTAGGATGCATTGAACTCTTAAAGTGATGTGTTCAATAGAAATTCCATGGTAGAATGCTTAGAGATAATTTTAAAAATTATTAAAACAAATGAACAAAAGCAAATGATGGAAAGGATTGGTGAAAATTTAAAGTAGTAAATCACTAGGGAAATCAACAAGGAGGGTCTCCAAAAATTTGAAAAGAGAGCCTGCCTTATCATTCTTAGGCATATATCTGAAAAATTATAAAACCATTTACTAGAAAGTTAACTGGATACTGAAGTTAGTTACTCTATTGTCCACAATCAAACTGTGGAATCAGATGAAGTCCCAACAACCAATGAATGGGCAAATAAAATATGGTATATAATATATAACATGATTTAATATACACCATGATATAATAAAGAAAAATTCAGCTGTAAAGAAAAATAAAATTCTATAATTCACAGAAAAATGGATGGGTCTCGAGATAAACCAAATTCCCAAACCAAATATCACACATTTTCACTCATTTGTGGAACCTGCATCAAAATGATTATAAAAATGATGACATTGGTAATAATAATGACATATGAATATGAAGTAGAGGAGTTGGGGATGTGGGAAGGGAAGGGATGGTAGGGGAAAAACAAAGGAGGGGGTATCAATGCTCGATAGGAAATGTACTCATTAGTTTACTCATGTAACTGTAACCACTGTACAGCATCTTTACAATAAAGCTATTTATTAATAATAAAAAAGTTGATCTGAGACACATGAGTAAGCTTGGGTTGGAAAGAATACTAAGGCGGGAAGAGGATGCATATATGTATCTTTATATATGTTTATATAAAATGATGTCTCTGTCTATTGACTAAATATACATATATATGTCTATCTACTTATCTCTGCATATTGAATGATAACATAATGAAACACACCAAGGATTATTAGAATAGAAGATAGGTTGGAGGGGAAATGAAAATATAAAGAATTCTATAAAGTGAACTTACCCTAAATACAGTGGGCATGTGTAAAATTACCAATGGAATCCCCTCATGTTATTCATGTATGCTAATTATAAAAATAAAAGTTTAAATGAATTTTTTGGGGGGGATCCGGTCATGGGGCCTGAACTCTGGGCTTGGACGCTGTCCCTCAGCTCTTCAGCTCAAGGCAAGCGCTCTACCACTGAGCCACCTTCCCAGCCCTAAATGAATTTTTTTAAGTAAAGGTATTTTACAAATGAAAATTAGTTTAAAAGATGCTGGCAGATTAACTTTAAACCCAAGTAAGACTTTTAACTCTACACAACAAAAGGCTTAGTATTTTTGCCTTGTTTTGAGATACTGCAAGTTCTTATTTGTGAACCAAAATACTATCAGTGATCATTTTATAGAATATAGTTCACTTCATTCCTTTAAACTTAATAACATAACAATAGCTCTTGCCCTTATTGCTGTGTTATATATAATATATATGTATACACATACTATATATATGTACATAAATTATATATGTATACTATATATACATATACATTTTATACATACAAAATACATGTACTACTACATATACTATATAGCATACACATATATCACATATAACACACATACATATGTGTGTGTGTGTGTGTGTGTGTGTGTGTGTGTGTGTGTGTGTTGGTCATGGGGCTTGAACTCAGGGTCAGGTTGCTGTTCTTGAGCTCATTTTCCTTTAGGCTGGTGCTGTACCACTTTGAGCCATAGTGGCACTTTGAGTTTTCTGGTGGTGAACTGGAGATGAGTCTCAAGGACTTTCTTATCAGGGCTGACTTTTCACCATGATCCTCAGATCACTAGGATTACAGGCATGAGCCACCAGCACCAGGCTGTTATGTTGATTTTATAGCTGTGTCTTAAAATAGGTAAGAAGAACTGTATGTATTGTCCTGTCAATATATAGAGGAAATTCTTTGTCAAAGCATAGTAATACTTTCTACTTCTGCTCTATAGGATAAACAGGATTTCAGATATACATTTTTTAATAATACTTCCAAAATAAATTGTTCAAAAGAAAGTAAGTTCCAGATTAGTAAAAAGTTGGCAAACTTTACAAAGAATGGAAGTATGGAGAATATACAAGCATTAATCAAATGTACCTTGAGAGGTTATAACCACAATATTATTTCTTGAACATTTGGATGAAGTAACTTAGCAAAGTGATTGGTGACAAAGATTTTAATACCAATAAAAGTGAATAGTGCTGATGCTTTCTAGAACTTTCCCTTCCTGAGTTATTTTTATCCAGTACCATTTCAGATAATAAATTGCTTTGTCAACCATGATTTTGCTAGCCATTGGTAAGATAAACTATTGTGCTAGGCAGTGGAGAGATCCTTGCTGTACTGCTCAAATTGTTAACATGGTAGTTCCAATATCTTTTTAATTAAAGCAGAAGTTCTGTGATTTCCACAGGAATCCATCCTTGTTACATCAATATTTTGCTAATTTGTTCATGTTTTGTTTCTCTTTACATACTGCTAAAGCAAATAATAAAACTTTGTGCCAGAAACTTGTCCCTCTCTCTGTACAAGAACATCTCATTTTATTCCAAGACAGAACAACTTGATACAAGGTTGTTTGTATTTTTGTCATAATGTAGGCATCTATATTCTGTTGGAATCTGGGCACTTACAAAAGTATTTTAACAGTAGTGTTAAAATATGTTAATTTTGCAATCTGCATGTACTTAGGGGAGGAGACAATTGACTTCATCATATAAATTAACCGAATTTCTTTTTATAGGCAAATATACTATGTATTATATTTCTCATCATGATGTAAATATTTCTTTGTTCAAACTGTTCTTCATTGTAGTTTCCTCATTGTTGAATACACTTCCATCAGTGTTAGCTTTTATCTATTTATTATCACATACAAGATCATGTCACTACAGACAAAGGAGAGTTTGGGCTTTATAAGCTCAGCCTTCCATTTTGGCACCCACCATATTTATTTGTTAGTAGAAAATATTTAATAAACTATCCACATATGTCTTAATCAAAATGATTCAGGAATTCTTATCTATAAACACACAAGATATGTTTCTTTCCTATATTGTCAATTATCATCATATATTGCCTTCAATACCCTAAAGAAATTTAATAATTGTTGTCATATTTAAATTACTGAAAATGTATGGTGCCAGATAATATAAAATACATCTCTGAAATCAGACAGTGCACTTACCTGGCATGTACTTTGCTTGGCATTTAGCTATATTTTTGGCCCAATTGAGAGTCCAAGGTGTTATTAATACCAACTATTATAATAAAGTTGGACATTTCAAACACTAAAATTTTAGCACTTCTGTATCTTGATGTGTAGCTTGATTTACATAGTTATATTTTAATCTTTCCAATATCTACATTTGGAGAAATACAAGTTTATTATGTTAACCTAAAGTCTGTGAGAGCATAAAATGGCATTTTATTCCAAGCCAAATCAATGTAGAGAATTAAGAAATCTTTATACAGTTACATTGTGTAGTCTGCAGAGCTATTTTCCAGATCGGAGCCAGTTTTACTATATTATGCTTACTTCCTCGATTCCTTACTAGCTTTTTAACACCAAAATATTATTATTAAACTTATATCCAGTTTTGTATAGAACAAACTTAATTCCTTTGGAAGTAAATAAAATCAGTTATAAAACCTTTTAAGTATATAAAGTTTTCAAATCAATTTAAAGGCCTATTAAATGGTTAAAAAGTTTATCATAGTGTTTTAACATTGTGTTGTCTTAATATTTGAGATAGTATCTAACTGACAAAAATACAATTCTACTCTCTAAAGAGTTACCACACTAGTGCAGATACTAAATATACAGGAGCTAATAATGAACCCATGTAAAGCAAGATTAAATAAGTTTATACATTATTTACAAAATACACTAGTAATCTGAAAAACAATCAGATATGTCACCCTGAGTACCATGGTCTCTGTCCTAATCCTTTCCTCTTTCACTATATATAATATATATAAGATATAATATGTATTATATATATTATTTTTCTTTTGTGTTGGTCCTGGAGTTTGAACTTAGAGCTTGGGTGCTGGCCCTGAATTTCTGAACTCAAAGCTAGTGGCTAGCACCCTACTATTTGAACCAGATTTACTACTGCCTTTTTGATGATCAATTAGGTCTAAGAGTCCTACAGATTTTCTGCGTTGGCTGGCTTTGAGCAATTAAGCTCACATCTCAGCTTCCTGAGTTGCTAGGAGCACAGGCATGAGCCATGGACACCTGGCTTCTCCACATTGTTTAACAAAGATAGACCTTTTCTGTTCCTATGTGGACCATTATGAATTGATTATCATTACTTCATATTCATCAATAGAGCTCTCTGCATATTTTTGTTCCACTGAAGTACAATCTCAGTCTTCTGGAAGAAGAGATTTGTATTTCTTTCCCAATAGAAGTGACAAGAGTTTCAATATACTTTTATCCATTTTTAACTTAAAAAAAAACTATTCAATTTAGGAGAATTTATTTCTCTTTCACCTATTTCTTTCCATTATAGGAACTTTATTTATTAAATCCTCTGTTCATTAACACTGGTCATTGTTTTCCACATGAGCTCATACAGAATATTTTAAAGCTGAATTGGACATACTTCAGAAATTCATTGTTATTAAGGCAAAATGAGGCACAAAACCCTGTTAAAACCATATTTAAGAAATCATCTTAAGAAAGTATTATTATTCAATGATTATCATGACTTAAGTTTAGGTAGAAAATTATAATTTTGGATAAAATTACTTATAAAGTTTTCAATTCTTGGTGCTAATTATATAGAATTAAAGTTTTCCTTATTCTAGAATATGAAACCATACAATAGTTGTCTTTTTAAAAATGACATATGTTGTGATTCTCCTTTCCAGGGAGAAGTACAAATTTTAGTTTGTGCTTGCATACAGCATCTCCCCTTCCTCCTGCAAATATCCAGATAATGAGAAACAAGCCAGGGATGAACTAAGTCTTCAGATATGTGCCCTATTTATATGAATATGCTCTGGGCTATTATTATGATTCTGGGCCCCCTTCCATTTTTTGTAGTCCCTAAAGAGGATTGGAGAATATAAAAAAAAGAAATTAGAATAATAGCTATGGATTAACATTTGGTTTTTAATTTTAAACTTCAAGTTCACATTCTTCTTGCAGTTTCTCCCACTCTCAAGTTTTTTTTTTTTCATAATCATTTGGGAAAGCTGAAATGTTAAAACCTGCTTTCCTAATACATGATGCGCTGAAACAAACGTAGAGATAGATCATAGGGAGTCGATGGTGAGGAATGAATAAGTTCTTTTATGTAAGCCATTTTGGTGAGAAAGTTAAGACTGATCAATGATAACATTCCATCATATTGCATTCCTAACAGTGTGACAAATTGTAGAATGAAATAAAATAAATCATTGGAAGTTGTGAAATTCAGAATGTCAAGCTTCACAGATTTGGAAAAATGTCACTGTGTCAGGCTAAGATTTTGATAAAAGCAAAAATAAATCAAACACTTAAATGTCTAAAAAGTCACTTGAAGCTCTATACATCTTTGTTGTTGTTGTTGTTGTATATTTTATTCTAGTATATTTTAAGTATTAACTTCTAAAGTAGTGGAAATATTTTTTTCCTTTCCTTCCCCCCATACAGTCTTGGCAAAATTAAAAGGGAATTTACCAATAGTATTTTTAATTAGAGAAAAAAAATATCCACACTTTAATATCAAGACAAAGCTTCCTGAAAAATACTGAATGGTGTTATTTCTTTGCCATAAACAAGCTATTTCTAGATTAATGTGAAAATATTCTTTTTGAAAAATAAAAACAAGCCATGATATTTTTTGTTTTCATTGGTTTATTTTTAATATATTTTTATTGTAAAGATACTGTACAGAGGAGTTACAGTTACATGAGTAAGTTAATGAGTACATTTCCTATCCAGCATTATTACCTGCTCCATTGTTTTTCCCCTACCATATCTTCCCTCCCCAGCTCTACAACTCTTCCCTCCCCCAACAAGTTGTAAAGTTCCTTTTCAACTAGTGTCTTGTAGATCTCATTGCTACAATGGGTCAATCCGTATCCTTGTTTCAGCATTTTGTTATTTCCCTTCCCCTCCCCAAATTAGAAAAATTCATATACAAGATGCAGGGCACTGGAATCAAATATAGTGAAAACAGGGGTTATACCATGGGGGAAGAACACACAAAAGAAACAAAAAAATCACACAGCACATTTAAAACAACAGCGACAAAGACAAAACCTCTGTGTCCTTATCTTGGGGTTCATTTCCTTTAGAATCATCGTATATGGTCATATGTACATAACTTTTGACCTTTTCTGCTTGTCTAGTAAGATTATCCTAGTTGTATACTAGTTATTGGAAATAAGGAAAACCATGGGACCTATGTTTTTTTGGGGTCTGACTTACTTCACTTAATAACATTTTTTCCAAGTCTTTCCATTTCCTAACAAATGGGCGGTGTCATTCTTTCTGAAGGTGGCATAGAATTCATATATATATATATATATATATATATATATCACATTCTCTTGATCCATTAATCTACTGAGGGGCATCTGGGTTGGTTCTATATCTTAGCTATGGTGAATAATGCTGTGATAAACATAATTGTGCTCATAGCTTTAGTATAGCCTTGTTTGTGATCCTTTGGGTAAATGCTCAAAAGTGGGATTGCTGGGTCATAGGGGAGCTCTATGTGGAGTCTTTTGAGGAACCTCCATACTGCTTTCCAAAGTGGTTGAACAAGTTTACACTCCCACAATCTTATTGGTTTATTTTTCTGCATAGCCTATCAACTTACATGTAATATGGGAAGATTTAGTAGAAGTCATGAGTTTATTGACATGGTTTTAAAAGAATAGTAAATGCTTCAGATAAATATTATGCATTCTTAGGCAAATAGATGGTTTTGAGCTCCATTCCAAGCTCATGACCCACTATCAAGCCAATTTGTACTATAAAATTTAAAAGCCAGCAAAAATAAACCTTCCTTCAAAGGCAACAATGGCTACATATAAATTTCCATTCTTTTTTTTGGGGGGGTCCAGTCATGGGGCCTGAACTCTTGGCCTGGGTGCTGTCCCTCAGCTCCTCAGCTCAAGGCTAGTGCTCTACCACTTGAGCCACAGCACCATTTCCAGCTTTTTTCCTTTTGCTTATGTGGTGTTGAGGAATCGAACACAGGGCCTCATGCATGCAAGGCAAGCACTCTACCACTAAACCACCTTCCCGGCCCAGAAATTTCCATTCTTATTGGTGGGTGCATCAGTCATTTGGTAATGGACTAGAACAAAATTTGCATCACTGCAGGCTGAAGTGAATTGTACATTACGCTTCAAACACAAGAATGTAAGACTTTTGACTATATAAATTCTTTGGCCATGCTGACTATGCGCTAAAAGATGAATCCTTATAAATCTTTCTAGCAGATTCTTTTTGTGAGCTAAATCAGGGCTATGTGTCATAATGATAAAGCACCCTGAGCATCAATTTCAGTCACACTAAAGTTTTCACAGCCCACCCTGTATCTAACTGATGTCAGACGGTGGTAATGATAATACTTGCCTTGGATGTGAGAAAGTCAACTTTGGATTTTGCGTAGAACCTAATTCTGACTAAGGGCTCCTTGTACGTTCTGCGGGTGAAAAATGGCTACAATTCTTAAATGCTAATCTTGAAAAATGGCATATAGTTTCCTTCCATTGAATCTGTGCTAGCCTGCTTCTGTTATCTATGACCAATTCATTATGGCAAAATGGTAACATCCTAGTTCTCTGCCTGACCTTTCAGAGGCAATAGTTTCTACCCTAATCTCTTGGATACCTATATTATGAAAAGAGACATCCAAATACCTGGAGGAGATACAAGTCACATGGAAGAATACTGCTGGTCCAGACATATGAATGAAGAAGCCATAATGTACATATATGTCACTTGAATTTTTAGATGTCAACTTTCATCTTTATTTTGCAAAATCAGTTTCTTGTAGTGGCATTTTCCCAAAGAAGAAAGATTGAGCTGTGCCCAATTATTGCCACAGAACCGGGAAAAAATCAATTTTTGTGTTAAGCCTCACTTATAAAGATGTCTGTGACACAACTGTAGATAATTAGAATGTTGTTTCAGCATTACTATGGGTAGAATATTGAAAAAGTTAATTCAATGATCATGTGTATACAATAATACACACTTATCACAATTAAACATACCCTTTACACTATTCCTGCACTATTCCAGGAACTTATACAGTGAATAAATGTTAACAGCAATTTTGCAAAACTTCTGTTTCCAGAAAAACTGATAGATAATATTTTTGTGACAAAATACTAAAATTATCCAAAGGAATAACACAGCCTTGCCTTGCAATACAGAACATCTCAACTGAGGATATATTTCCAATACTGATCACACTGAATGTTGGAGTTAAAGAAGTCATCTCATGAAAACCAGATTATTCTTCTCAAACTGTGACAGGGGTATTTTCCCTTGGACCCAGGAAATCAGAGTTGAGATAATGACCACTCAGGCCACACCTCCAATGTAGATGCTTAAGTAATGTATACCTTTATGTCATTCCCCTAATTCTTCCTCTACATAAACCTAATAATCAGGTCTATTTCCTGAAAATTGTTCATGTCATTGTGGCATGGCAATGACCTGTGATCTCTATTCTCTTCAAATATTGCTTTCCTAATGAGCTTTCTTATCACTTTCACTTCTTTTCCATCTTGCTTCAATCCCTCTCATGCTGTATGCAAGGATCAAGTTTGCTTCCCGAGGCTCAAATTCTGGTAACAATTGCACCTTGCAGAAAAGACAATCTAAGAAGGTATTTTAACTAACAATGAAATAAAAGTAGAATAATAGGGTGTAAGAGTGTTCTCTATAGAAACAGACACAATACATCATATATGGAGATTGCTCATGCAAATTTGGCTCACATAACTATGGAAGTTCAGAAGGTTTGTGATTTGTAGTCTATAAGTTGTCCAGCAGTGTAATACAACTGAGTCTATTGATACACATACAGGAGAAAATTAGTTGTTCTAGCTCAGGAAGGGCAGAAAAGAAATGACAGATTTCTTCGTCAGTCTTCTATTGTTTTATATATTTTTGTGGGGAGTTCCATATACCTTACTGCTCTACTGATTTACTTCTAATCTTTCTGAAAATTCTCTCATCGATATTGTCAGCAATAATGTTGAACTAGTTGTTTGGGCATGCTTTGATCCTATCAAAGTTCATATGTAACTGTCACACCTGGGCATCTATTGCGCAATTTTTAAGTCTTGCCATCTTGTAGAGTGTGTCTCAGTAATCTCTATAATTGCTTGTTGGTAGAAATTAAGAGTAAGAATATCTTTTGTATGTTGAATAAGAGAAAGAAACAAACAAATAAAAAAAGAAATGCAAGAGGGTTTGACAGTATTTTGTGGCACAAACTCAGAGACAGACATAACCATGCACTCATAAATTTGCTAAATTTCTAGAGAACACCAGGTTTCATATAACATATGACATCAAAGGCTAAAGTAATTGTATCTGAATATTCAAAGTCAAGGTGCTATTACCTAGTATTTCTGGTATATTAAAATCAAGGTAATATATGTTATCGAGAATGGACATGAAAAAGAGCCCTTGGGATAAAAGTTTTATTATGGGCGATTGGAAATTTCTTATAGACAGAATTAGCTACTCATGAGTTAGGCACTAAGTGTATTTCTGTATACTTTACACACTTATCATTTGAATGTAGCAACAGTGACTTTCTCTATTAGCTATAAAAATCCCATTTGATTTACACATAAATAAACCAAAGGAGAACTGGCAACAGAGTTACTTATAAAAAATGGATTTTTTACCTCCAAAAACTTTTTTCTCTTTCCTGTACTTCATTCTGTATTTATAAGTATATAAAGAATTTAACTATAATTCCATGTCTTTGAATACAGACTCATATAATTCTAGGGAAAATTCTAGGGAAAATTTATTCTAGGGAAAATATTTTGGTCCTGGGGGTTTGAACTGAGAGCCCGGGCACTGTTCCTGAGCTCTTTTTTGCTCAAGGCTAGTTTCTACCACTGAGCCATAGCTTCAACTTTTGGCTTTTTCTGAATAGTTTATTAGAGATAAGAGTCTTACAGACTTTCTTTGTTGGGCTGGCTTCAAACTGTGATATTTAAATCTTAGTTTCCATGGTTAGGATTACAGGTACGATCCACTGGCACCCAGCTCTGATATACCTTTTTTAAAATCAAATGTAGTATCAGACAATAAATAGTGATGTTACTGATATTCTTAATCAGAAATTCTGTGGTGATTCTAAATAAATGAGACATCACCTGGGTGGATGTATTACCTTCCCCTCTGAATTCCTATGAATTGCTCATCAATGTCCTTCATAGAGAATGAGCACAAAATACAGTGACTATAATTTATCAGTAGATTTGCTTTTTCTTTATACTCTTTACATACCCACAGGAATATTCTTTCTTCTCTTCCTTCTTTCTCTACAGCATCAAAGGCAAATGATCTTAGCCTTGCATCTTACCAAAGCTTTCCATGAGCTAGATAGGTTCATGTGTAACCCTGAATTTTCAAGCATCTCCCAATGCTCTGGGATATTGTAGATAATCAGATCCAATTTTGTTGCACATTCCGGACAACTAGAATCACTAGAAAGAATAAAGTAAATGTTAAAGTGTTGGTCTCACGGTAATAGAGAACATTCATAAGAAAGCATATGCAAAAAATATTGAAATAGATGCTCTTTCACTATTTATTTTCTATTTTGTTTTCATTGTAAATTGTCAAAGTATTCTTGGAAAGGCTTCTCTGACACAGTATAAAAATGAGCAATAGACAACATTAGAGGAAATGGAGTGTGTGTTTCTCTGAGCATCTGGCACAAGCATCTGCTGGAGATGGGACAGCAGCTCATTGTTTTTTTCCTACATGGAAAGTCTAATTAAGTAGCAGACAACCCTGGAAGCCCTAGAGTGTAGTTTCAGTCAGTATCCAAAGGTTTATATGTGTTCACAAACCTCTTAGATCAGTAATACTGAAGTGCGAATCTCAGCAAAACTAGTTCAAACTTTCATGCCTAGAATATGCAGAAGTTGAAAGGACTTTTATAAGGCACTATGGCTAACTCCAAGGCATGGTAACAAATGACTAAACTGAAAGGAACTTCCAGTAAGTTAACTTCTCAGTTAAGGTTGCTGTTTACACTTAAATTAGTACGGAACTAAAGTTCTTTATGCTTTTTCTCTCTGTGTAATCTGAGGCAACTTGCTTCAGAACTTTCTTCATAAGGTGAGTTTCCAAATCTTTGTGTGCGCTTTTTGGAAGGACTATATCTAATTTTTCCTCATCTTTCTTCATTATGAGATACAAGACATAATAGACCTGTTAGACATTGCTTGATGATTACAGAATGAAATTGCCTCAGTGTTCTCTTTTCAGATATTCTCTTGGAAATTAGAATCAAGGTTGGGTTTATTTTTTCATGAAACTATCATTTTCAAAAATTGGAATTTATTTTGTATGTAAATTAAAATGTTTGAAAATAATAAAGTACTTGGGATTATAAATATTTAAACTGAACTTTGTCTCAAACATGGTCAATATAAAAGATGTGGTTTGGTAAACCTGAAATCATGAGTTTCAAGTGTGTAGTAACATCTAGGATTTCATTTGTGGTGGAAATAGGGGAAGTTTAACATTCAAAATGAGGGAATAAACTGATTTGCCTCATGAAACCCTTGCTTGTAAAACAACTATATTTCTGAGAAAGAAAAAGAACATCTTGTAAATTTTGATAGCCTTTTTTCAATATAGAAATTTCAGCCTAGTAAGATTGTTTTGATAAGATATTCTATTGTTCAAAGAAACATTGGTTTCATTATTATCCATGCTATGCACTTAAATTTCACAGTAGATAGTCTAAATCTGTATTTAAGATGTACTGTGGAGACTGAGGAATTTGAGTCACTACAAGTAACTTCAAAATTACTTGATAGAGAAATATCTGTTAAGAAGGAAATAAAGTGAGTAGAAAAGGAGGTTAAAAACTGCAAAATTCCAAAATTCATGAAGTCTAAGAATAAAATAGTGTTAAAATAGATCCTTAAATTGATAAATATAAAACAAACTATGAAGAAATAGCATTATAGGAGAAGCTAAAACAACAACCAAAGGAAAAAACAAATTTACTCTAAATAAAATCAACTTTATAGTACAGTGTAATTCAATTTAGAATGAGATGTTTAACCTGTTCCAAAAAAATGAACCAAAGAAATGTGATAAAACACTCACATTTTCAGAAAATAGTAAGACCAAGCAGGAAGAAATAAAATAAGAAAAAATTTAGTATAAGAGAGCACAAAATAAATACCTGAGAAGCAAACCAATAAACTCATAAAAATAAAAAAACCCAAGAGGCAGAAAATGCTCTATACTGAATATAAAACTGCAACAATAAATGGGAATATAATAATGGAAAAATACAAAATCAGTGACAGTCATATATTGACATGTGTCTATTAATTAATAAATAATGATAGATATATTAGAAATTCCATTGCTTTTTTCCAAAACACTTGAAACTTGGAAAATGCTATTTTATTCCCAAAATCTGAATGAAGAGGGGCTGGGAAGGTGGCTCAGTGGTAGAGCGCTTGCCTTGCATGCATGAGGCCCTGGATTCGATTCCCCAGCACCACATAAGCAAAAAAAAAAAAAAAAAAAAAAAGCCAGCAGTGGCACTGTGGCTCAAGTGGTAGAGTGCTAGAGTTGAACTGAAGAGCTAAGGGACAGCGCCCAGGCCCAGAGTTCAGGCCCCACAACCGGACCCCCCCAAAAAAAAATCTGAATGAGGAGAAAAAAAATGAGAAGATAAAACCCAAGTATGTTGGTACATACCTATAGTCCCAACCACGTAGGGGGCCAGTACCAGCAAAGCATAGGACACTATCAAAACAAAAACAAAGTAAAAAAAAATGTTGATCAATGTTGCAGGTGGTAGACTACCTGCCTAGTGAACATAAGGCTCAGGGTACCCATTCTACATCAGAAGTTGTCTAGGACTATATTTTTGCTCCCATTCGCCATGTTTGAATATCATCTACCCTAAGATCTGTAAGCTATTCCTCATCCTACTTTTGTTTTAGACCCTCTGTATATGACTATCTGAAATCTTAACATTTATTCAATATTTATCCAGATCATAGAGTATCTTCTTGCAATTCCTTTAGGATATGTTATGCTCCCCTGCCAGAACTCATCTGTGCTCCCTGATCTATACTATGACAGCTATAGCTATATGCTCAATAATCAAGAAAAACGATGGATAGATACTTAGGGGAACATCTTTTAATTTGAAGGAAAGAAGTCTTTTTCCTTGCTATCCATTTTGGGGAAGTGCTACCATTTAATAATAGAGGTCATCATTTCAGTAGGCTCTGAAGTTTCAGAGGAGTCCAGGATGATTACAGTCTTGGAACATTTCTTCCAGATATTTCCATACTATGTTTATGGGTCCAAAATTTCCCTAGCCAAAAAGCTAAATGGCTAACTCATTTAAGTGGTTTGGCCATTTAACCTTTTGAACATCATTCAGTCAAAATGCTTAGGATATCATCTTTATTTCCTCACTTGTAATGTCAGAGTCTTGTATGCAAACCATACTTGGTTTTAAAATGTTTAATCACTACTTACAGCATTTATTTATCTACTTCAACAACATCAAGGAAGTATGACAACAACAAACATCATACACCATTTTCACCTTACCTGAGTGAATTCTATATGCCTTATACATTCTGCCAGCTAATGCATTTTTGTGACCAGTGTACTAGCCCAATTCACAATAAAAGCTTTAACAATTAGAAAGCCAGAGGTGCATTGCTCCATCCATGGTGAAAGTTGAAGGGATTGGAGATGTTCACCCAACAGGTATGTGATCTAGCACCGTCATATCAAGCCATGCTTTTTTTTTTTTTAATTTGGAGCCATGTATAAACCTTGGTCTGGAAGAGCTTAGGATATGTTTTGAAGCATATGCACTTGAAAAGGGTGTTTTGTAGGAATTACTTATTGTCATAAGACATATTTACTTAAAAGTAGTTTACTCTTGGACACTGAATTTGGTGATCAGCTGGACCATCATGAATATAGAAATGGTGTTGCCAGACAAGGCAAGGTGCTTCTTAATACCCGTCTCCTTGCTGATGTTCTCAAAGGAAAACATACTTTAAAGGACAAGTATAGCATGTCACTCCTGTTCTTCACTCTACCTTCTTCCTTTCCTAGAGGAGAGGACCAAAAATGATCAAAATGTGATTGCTTTATTCTTAAAATTTAGACCATGCTTAGAAAGCTCTGAAGATTGCTAGTGGTGGAGACTTTCTATGCCCTACTTGAAGTGAAAATAGACATTTGGAAAGTTCATTAGATGTCTTGGCTGAGTCAGAACTTCAAACAACAGATGATCTTTGCTACAGCTTGCAGCAGTCTTTTAAAACATTCAGCTTGAATGTGGATAATTGAATTGGAGTTTGCCAACTGAGGAAGCATTACTAGGATCAAATGTACCATTTTGACATTTAAAAGGAATCTTGGGTTTCTTAAGCTATTGAAAAATAGGAGATTAAAGACAGAAGTTTTCTAGACCTTGTATTATTAGACTGACAAATTATTTCAGTTTTAGGATTAAAATTAAGTCTATTAAAAGCTTCAATAATTTCTAAATGAAGTTTTCCTATTATGCCTTCAGAGTCCTAATAATACAGTAGAGAGCATTATTTCTTAAATAGTAGCAACAACAAGAATTGCAATAATAAAGTACTTTGTTTAATTTTAAATATTTTTAGAATATTATGCACAGTATGTGGTCATATTTAACACCAGAGCAATTAGAAGTTCCAATAATGCTAGTAATGGGTACATGATGGTGCTAATACTCAAGAGTGATCCAGATAGTGAACACGCTCAGTTGGCCTGCAGATTAAGTATTCTTAATAATGAAGACAAACTATATGATATGACCAACTGCTTCTTTAAATTTTTATATCTGAGAGTAGCATCTAGAACTCAGGGAATACTCGATAATGTACAAGATAAATGTATTAAACAGAAGTAAATAAAAAGAATTAGTCGAGGTCCAGATGTGGTGATACATTCCTGTAAAACCAGCACTGGGGAGAGAGAGGCAGGAGGATACTGAACTTCAGGCAAGACCTTGACACAAACAAACAAACAAACAAAACAAACAGCAGATGATGGCATGACTGATGCCTATAATCCTATTTACTTGGGAGGATGAGAACTAGAAGATCACAGTTCCAGATCAACACCAGAAAAAGTTAATGATAAATCTTCACATGTCTTTATTCCAGCTGTGGTAGGAAGTATAAAAATTAGGATTATGTTCCAGGCCTACCCTGGCAAAATGTGAGACCCTATCCCCAAAACAACCAAAGCTGAAAGGGTTGAAGAGGGGGAGTGGGGGAGGGGATAGATGGGAACGGATGGGAAGGGGAAACAAAGGAGGAGGCAATAATGCTTGATAAGGAATGTACTCATTATCTTTCCCATGTAATTGTAATGTATGGTATTTTCACACATACAAAAAAGAAGGTAGAGCATCTGCTGAGTTCAAACTCCACAATTAGACCTCCAAAAGTTAGCAACTACATTTTACTAAGTACATTTTAAACAGTTTTTTGTACTTGGCTCTCAAACTTTTTTCTTGTTTATATTTTCTTATATCACTATCCAGGTATAATTAGTATGATTGACATAAATTGAGAGTATTGAATAGCATCATTTGATAAGTTTTGACATCAGTTGTATTCGAATAAAACCATAGCCAGAATTCAAAGTGAACATATTTATCCTGTGGACAGTTAATGTACAATACATCTATAGACCAATCCTTCCTTGTTATCAGACATGCATCGATCTACTCTTGTACTAAATAGATTTTTGCATATTGTAAGCATTATAATATTGTGTTATATAAATATATGTTTGATCTAGAGTCTTCAGAATCATAACTGAAAATATGATCTTGTTACTCTATTTGCCAATAGTTTATTCCTTTATATTGCTGAGCAGTATATCCTTTATAATGCTGAGCAGTAGTTTGCTGACACACTCTGTGTCATTTTTTAATTAACTTACCTGTTGATGGACATGTAATGCTTATAGTACAGACTATTTTAAATCAAGCTGGACAAACATTGGTGTACATTTTTCTCTATAAGTATATGCTTTCTTTTTTTCTAATGGGTATATCCCAAGAATAAAAATGTTTACAAGAGCATGCATATTTTACTTTAAAAGAACCTATAATGGGAAGGGTGACATTCATCAACATACATTGTACTTATAAATTGTTGTATTGAATGGGGATCCTTGTATAAACTACTAATTTAATTTTAAAAATTAAAACACTCGGACATAATAAACTATACAGGTCTCAAGGCATTCACACAGTGAAACCAGGGGAGGATATTTTTAGGAGAGGATCATATACATGCAATAGCTATGTGCATTTGACTACATAAAATAATACTTATCAAAATGAATGGAAAAAGTTCTTTTTTCTTCTTTGTTGCTGTTTTTATGTTTTTTTTATTAATTTAAATAAATTTTTATTGTAAAAATACTGTACAGAGGGGTTACAGTTACATGAGTATGGTCTGACTACATTTCCTATCAAGCACTGTTACCTTCTCCTCCTTTGTTTTTCCCCTATCATCCCTTCCCTCCCACCTCTACAACTACACTCCCTCCCACCCCTTGCCTAAAACGTAAAGTTCACGTTTCAACACAGTGTCTTGTTGCTGTTTCTGTTTTCATTTCCTTTTGTCTTGCTTGTTCATTTATTTGTTCTTGGGAGGGACAAGGGAGGCATAGAAATGGTGGGACAATGGGTGAACGAATTCAACACTGGTATTTACTAAACACTATGTTGAAAATCAACTATACAACTTGTGGGTGGGCAGTGGGAAAACTGGGAGAGAAGGACAGAAGGGGTGACTGTTAAAAAAAATATACTCTATCTGACTTCTGTAGCCATAACCTCTCTGTCTATCAGCTTTACAATACCATTAAATAGATTTTAAAAGGTTTTTTTTTTTTTTTTGGTCAGTTGTTCTGGGCCTGGGCATTGTCCCCTCAGCTCTTCAGCTCAAGGCTAGTGCTCTAACACTTTGAGCCACAGCCCACTTCCAGCCTTTTCTGTTTATGTGGTGCTGAGGAATGGAACCCAGGGCCTAATGCATGCAAGGCAAGCACTCTACCACTGAGCTACCTTCCCAGCCCAATTTTAAAAGATTTTTAAAAGAATAAAAGATCTTTAAACTGTTAATAACTCAGGAAATGTTATTGTTATGGCATATAAGATAATATGCTATGCAAGGCAAATTAGGCACGAACTCACTCTAGACAAGAGTCAGTAAGAAGTAAAAGTCCAGATTTATTTTTAAAGTTACAAGTTTTAAAACTTGTTCAATAACCTCTCAACTCCATTACTCTTCCCTCACCCTAGGCAACTGGAGAAGTCCCTGATGCAATATTTATAGCTCTCCGAATATATAATCTAGAGTTTTACAAAAGAAAAAGTTCCCATCTTTACATATCACCATGGCTGGGCCCTATCATGGGAATTCTTGAGATATAAGGAATAAAACAAGCACTTGATACACAAAGAAAACAAGAAAATGCTACTTTTCAAATTGAAATAAAGAAAGCAACATATAATGAATGTCCTATGTTTTTGTATAGGAATCCTTAAAGAGTGATTTGATTTATTTATCAAACCCTCAAAAAATTACTTACACCAACCGAGTTGCCATTGTTGTAAGCACTTTTAGAAAATCATTCTTTTTACTTACTAGAATAGGATACAACCTTTTATTACATCTCATTTATATTTTTATAAAAGAAACTAAGGTTTTATAAAAATTTATTCTGTGCCAGTAAGATTTGAGATATAGCAACTAAACTAATCTTATGAAACATCCTAGAAGGACAATGCTATTTCTGTTGCCATTTAAAATTGAGAAAACAAATGCCAAGAACTTAATGTAGTTTTCAGCTCACAGGCAGAGCAAGACTGTAATTCAGGTAGGTAACTGGAGTCTGCTATGCATTAAGCACTCACTTTCCTTGCTAGACTTGAATGTGATTACTAGCTCAATTATCAACACTTTCAATATTGACTAACAGTGGGTGTCATACTTTTGGAGACATCACTACCTCTCTAGACTTCAGCAACTGAATGTTTGTATTAGAAGTCTTGGAGGGACACAGATATCTTAGTATTATGGATCAAGCTGGGGCATCAGAATTCTCAAAAAAGAGACTATGAAAATAAATATCAATTATATAGCTTCAAAAAGAATTTTCTATATTATATTTGACTGTCAAAGTCAGATGGGGGGGACCAAGATGGCGACGGGGCAGTAGGGAAACGCCACAGCTCTCTCCAACCAAAAAGAGAGTTCGAGTTCCAACGCTTAATCTCCCCAAGAGACCTACAACAACAAAAAGACGAACACTCAGAGAAAAACCAGAGGCGGAAAATAACAAAAAAAGAAAGAGAGGAAAAGAAGAATTTCAGAACAGAGAAAAGTGAAGACCCCTCCCCCAACCTTTACTGGCCACGCAGCAGTGCGCCAAGCCGCTGGCCAGTGGCCCGGTGGGGGCTGCCGGAGCCCCAGAGACACAGGGAGCCGCTTGCAGATCACCAGGTACCGGTTTGCAGAACAGCGGATCTCCAGGAACAGAGAAACCTACCAGCCGGGAGTCTCCACGAGGATCCCACCCCCACCCCTCACTCTCCACCGGAGCCCAAAACAAACAAACAAAAACACATCAGGAGCCCATAGCAGACTCCAGTATTTGGGAGAGTGCATCCAGAGCATCTGTTCTTCACAAGAGCACCCGTAGGAGCAAACACAAGCAGTCTAGGCTGCTCAAC
>NW_012267306.1:6138289-6167167 GCF_000151885.1 Dipodomys ordii
CAAAGTCAAGAATCACATGATTATCGCCACAGATGCAGAAAAGGCCTTTGATAAAATTCAACATTCATTCATGCTAAAAGCTCTGGAGAAAATAGGAATAGAAGGAACATTTCTAAAAACATTAAAGCCATTTATGACGGACCAATAGCCAATATTATACTTAATGGGGAAAAGCTACAACCAATTCTCCTAAAATCAGGAACAAGGCAAGGATGCCCACTGTCTCCACTCCTCTTCAATATAGTCTTAGAACCCTTAGCCAGGGCAATAAGGCAAGAAAAAGACATTAAAGGGATCCGCATAGGGAAAGAAGAAGTTAAACTATCCCTTTTTGCAGACTACATGATACTATACCTCCACGATCCCAAAAACTCCATCCCCAAACTCTTAGAAATCATAAATCACTTCTGCAAAATAGCAGGATACAAAATAAACCCACAAAAATCAGTTGCCTTCCTATACACTGATAACGTACAGGAAGAGAGGGAAATAAAGGGAGCAATCCCATTCACAATAACCTCCCAAAAAATAAAATATTTAGGAATTAACCTAACCAAAGATGTAAAAGAACTATTTAATGAGAACTATAAAAAGTTAAAGAAAGAAATTGCAGAAGACACTAGGAAATGGAAAGACCTCCCATGCTCCTGGATAGGCCGACTTAATATAGTAAAGATGGTAATACTTCCAAAACTAATATACAAATTCAACGTAATTCCTATTAAAATCCCAATGACGTACATCGCTGAAATACAGAAAACAATCCAAAAATTCATATGGAACAACAAAAGACCTAGAATAGCCAAAACAATTCTAGGGGATAAAGACAATATGGGAGGGCTATCCATGCCGAACTTCAAACTCTACTACAGAGCTATAATAACAAAGACAGCATGGTACTGGCACAAAAACAGACCCGAAGACCAATGGAACAGAATAGAAGATCCAGAAATAAATCCACAGGCCTACAGCCAGCTGATATTTGACAAAGGAGCCAAAGACGTACAATGGAAGAAACACACCCTCTTCAACCGCTGGTGCTGGGAAAACTGGGCAGCCACATGCAGAAAACTAAAAGTGGACCCCAGCCTATCACCATGCACCAACATCAACTCAAAATGGATTAAAGAACTTAATATTAAACCTGAATCTCTGAAACTACTGCAGGACAGAGTAGGAGAGACACTTGAACTAATAGGCACAGGAACTTCCTGAACAGAGTCCCAGGGTCACAACAAGTTGGAGAGAGACTCGACAAATGGGACTACCTTAAAATAAAAAGCTTTTGCACAGATAAAGCTATCGCAACTAAGCTAGAAAGACAACCAACTAATTGGGAAAAAATATTTACCAGCAATATATCAGACAAGGGGTTAACATCCTGTATATACAGGGAACTCAAGAAACTAATCCCTCCCAAACCTAACAAACCAATTACTAAATGGGCAAGGGAACTAAAGAGGGACTTCTCAAATGAAGAAATAAAAATGGCAAAGAAACACATGAGGAAATGTTCATCATCCCTGGTGGTGAAGGAAATGCAAATAAAGACAACCCTGAGATACCACCTTACCCCAGTCAGAATGTCCCACATCCACAAATCAGCCAACGACAAATGCTGGAGGGGATGTGGAGAAAGAGGAACCCTATTACACTGCTGGTGGGAATGTACACTTATACAACCACTTTGGAAAGCAGTCTGGAGGGTCCTTAGAAAGCTAAAGATTGACCTCCCTTACGACCCAGTCATACCACTTCTAGGCATCTACCCTGAACAACAGGAACCAATATACAAGGACACGTGCACCTCCATGTTTATTGCATCACTGTTCGAAATAGCTAGGATATGGAAACAACCCAGATGCCCCACCACAGATGAATGGATCCAAAAATTGTGGTATCTATACACAATGGAATATTATGCAGCCATTAGAAATGACAAAATAACGGCATTTGCAGGGAAATGGATGGAGCTAGAAGGAATCATGTTGAGCGAGGTAAGCCAAGAGCGAAGAGACAAACGGTACATGGTCTCCCTGATAAGTGGATGCTAAATCCAAAATGTTAGGTGATATGACAAAACTAACAGGACTTTAGAAACAAAGAACTCCCACTCATCTGGTTGAACCACTACTAAATATCCCCATGCTGCTGATCACATATATGGTATATAACATGTGAGCACCGTTATATATTACAGACTGTGATAGACAATTTGCTCCAGGAAAGTTAGAATGAACTTGTGACTTTAAATGAGCATCATTATTCCACAATACTGTGAATTTCCGGAAATTATGTAATCACTTAATCACAATCAAAAAAAAAAGAACCTCAGGGAAGGGAGGGAGGGAGGGGATGGTAGGGAGAAAACAATGGAGGGGGTAACAATGTTCACGAGGAAGTGGACTCATTACCTCACTCATGTAACTGTAACTCTCTGTATAGTATCTTTACAATAAAAAATTTTTTTAAAAAGTCAGATAGGGAAGTTGGAATAATAATCAGAGATTTAGTATATTGAGAGATATGAGGAATTTTGGCAATGATTTTAAAACCTTATATAACTGTAATCACTTTGTACAAAATCTTTACAATAAAATAAAATTTTAAAACAAAAAAGATTTTAAAATAAAAATGTAATGAAACAGGCATCAAATTCCTGCCTTTAATCCTAGTACTCAAGAGGCTGAAATCTGGAGAATCATGGTTTGAAATCAGACAAGGCAGAAGATTACACAAGCAAAAAGTGCCAGGCACGGAGTTCAAGCTCAAGTGGCAGAGTGGTAGGCATGAGAGAAAAAGCTGAGTAAAAGTGCAAGTTCCTAAGCTCTAGCCCCAGTATCAACATCAAAAACTAAGCACATAAACAAATAATATCAACAACTAAAACAAATAACTTCTGTATGTAAGTGAATTGTTTGTGCATCCACACAGAATAGATAATAAATAAAGAGGGACATTTGTAAAGTCAGCTCTATCACTTTGAAGGTTCCTTGTAAAATAAAGTAACCATATTGCATTTCCTAGCCTAGTAACCTTATTTATCCAAATACTGCAAATAAGAAGTCAGACTTAAGAAAACTCTCCCTTTCAGTCATGGGGGAAAAAATCCAGAAGAGTTATCTGCGGTATTTTAGGAAGGTGTCAGGGCATTGAAAACCTACATGTTCGTCTGGGAATGGTACTGACAGCTTCTTTCAGCACTTCATTCCATATCACTGACACCAACTGATTTCCTGCGAGGTTGCAGGAACCCACTAGACTTTAATCTACAAGAACTTGATCTCCTATCCAGCTCTCCACATGCTGCTTCTACATTGGAATCAGAGTTAACTCAACGACACCTTTTGCCAGGGAGAGTTATTATTTTATAACCAGAAAAGGAAAAGAGTGCTGATGTTTTTATTTCATGAGACACTGAAAATAAAAAGAAATATCTATACAGTTTGTCTTAGTGCAGGTACATAATGATAATCTAAAGCCCTACTGCTTCACTTGGCCCATTTGAGACTCTGCCATAACCAATTTCATGATGTGCAGTCTCTTCTAGAGGACTCTGGGGTTCTCTTTTTATGTTCCTGAGACCTTACCAGCCCCTGAAAGTCTGGGAGGCCAAATGCAGCTGCTTGGATGTCTGTGAGTTTTCTAATGGGGTAACTTCTCTGTTCTCCACAGGGTTCTGTATAAAAGGGGAATGCCTCACTCCCTTTGAGTGTTACACTCTGTTCAGGAGGAATATGAGCATGTGACTTCATGCTCCCAGATCTCTCAGAGTTATTTATTAAAATTGAATTTGGCATCTTATTTTTTTATAGTCTCTTCCCGTAGGTAGTAGAGGATGCCTATGCCTTAAAAATGTATTATGTCAGACTTCCCATGCTTGGAATTTTTCTTCTAAATATACTCCTTCACTTAATGATGCTCCAACATAAATGAACCCTAAAATCAATATGCTAATTGAAATAAAGTGGATACAATTCCAAACAAATATATTGTCCTTCTTAGAAGCATCTTAGATCTTGGTTTTAGTTTTGATGTGGAGCACCTTCTGCAGACACTGTCTCTGATGTGACTGTCACCAGACTGACAGGAACTCTCTGGATCTTGTCGCTCACAGCCTGCGTTTTCTATTACTTCATTACTCCAAATGATACCACGTTAAGTATGCAGATGTGTTGCCAATATGAATAATAGCAGGTGTTCTTTGACTTTGCTTTTAGATTAACATTTTATTATATTATATGGAGATTGTGTTGGTTTATTTTTAACATTGGCAATACTGTGACCATTTTCTCTTAAGATTTTGGAAAAAGGTCAGAATGATTAGGCCACTGATTAATAACATATGAAAGGCCATTCATTACATTAGAGACTGAAAAAGAAGAATATTCATGCTTGGGCAGAGTACTGAAGGAGAAACAGAATCATGTACAATGCTGATTCACATGTTATATATGTGATGCTCCCATGTCACACATGGTAACTGATTCACATCTTATTTAGATGAGATAGGTAAATACATTTCAATAAATCAAGAGTTGCAGGTAAAAATACTGTATGAAATAAAGGAGAATTTAAAAATGTAGAATATGTTATCCCCTCATAGTTTGATGGTAATTCTGTCAGTCATTTCTAGAAAGTTTACTTTTCAACATTAGAAATAGCATGAATGTATGTATGTGTGTTTTACTACCTATTCATTAAGTTTTTTTGAGAATAGACAAGCTATAATACATAGCCATTGGGTGTACAACAGCTAAATTTTGTATTACTTTTTTCTACTCCCTATTTTAGTTGCTATGTCAAAAAAATTTAATTTGTATGTCACAAAAATATAAAAGTATAACCAACTTCATCACCAACTTATAAAATTGTGAACATTTTCATGTGTTTGCCATGAATTCTTTTCTCGTAACATACTTATCACTTAAATGAATAAAATATTACCCTACTCCAATCCATTTTGATTTTACTTTTTGATGCATGATGAATTTTCATATCCTGAAATATTTTTATAATATTTCAAATTCTATTTGGAATATTGATTTACAATTTCAGTTGCTTCCTGGTGGGTATTTTTGAGGAGGTATTTTCAGTTATATTTTATTTAAGTCACATGAACATTTTCATCTCCATTATGATTTCGTATAGAAGCTTCTATGAACATTCCTTGCGTTCATTTTTTAGCAATATTTTATTTTTTAAATGTGTCTTATTGAATGGTACTATTGCTTCTTGTTCAAATACATGCAGTATTATTTGTTTGATGGGGTGTTTTGGAGAGTAGATGAGGGATTGTTAGTTCTTAGAATTTGTTTCTCTTTCTTTTTGCTGTAAATTAGATTCTCATAAAAATAATCTGTTCTTTAAAATGAGTTAAAATGGGTGATGTTCTTAAATCCTGTACCTTTGCTTTTATGATTCTTTGTTCTTTTAAGAGCATGCACTTTGAAGTACTTTCCCTACAGTATGATATGTAATCTGCGTTTTGTCTCTTGCTCTCAGTATCTTCAAATTTAGTGTGGGTTTAATCTTTCCAGTGGTTGCTTCAACTCACCCTCTGGCTCCTTAGCTAGCACCTTATCTAGTTCTTGCAGGATTTTCCTTTTTCATACCATGGAGATCTGAGATACACAGGGCTGAGCTTTGTTTGGTGATACTGCTGTACTGATTTTCCTTATATTCTCTCTCTCTCTCTCTCTCTCTCTATATATATATATATATATATATATTCTATCTTTCTCTCCCTTTCTCCCTCTCCCTCTCTCCCTCTCCCTCTCTTCCTTCCTTCCTTTCCCCCTCCTTCTACCCTTCCCTCTCCCTCTTCCTTTCCCTCTCTTCTCCCTCCCTCTCCCTCTCTCTCCCCCTCTCTCTCCCCTCTCATTCCTTCTCCTCTACCCTCCCTCTCCCTCTCCCTTTCTCTCTCTCTCTCCCTTGCTCTCCCTTTCTGTCCCTCTCTCCTTCTCCCTCTCCCTCTCTCCCTCCCTCCCTGTCTCTCTCTCTCTCTCTGTGTCTGTCTGTCTCTGTCTCCTTGTCTCTCTCTCTCTGTCTTTCTCTCTGTCTCTGTCTGTCTCTCTCTCTGTGTCTCTCTCTCTCTGCCAGTCCTGGGTCTTGAACTGAGGGCCTAAGCCCTATCCCTGAGCCTCTTTGTGCTCAAGTCCAGTACTATACCAATGGAGCCACAGCACCACTTCTGAATTTTTCTTAGTAGTTCATTTGGAAATGAGTCCCACACACTTTTCTCTCCAGAAATTGGAACCTCAATCCTCAGATCTCAGACCCCTGAGTAGCTAGGATTACAGGTATAAGCCACCAGTGCCCAGCTTTCGTTATAATTTTTGCCCATATTTAGTTTATTGTAGCAAAATTTGATACGCGTCTTAAGGAGAAAGTAACTATTTTATCATTTAGTTCCTCCATTTTTGCTACCTTTCAGAAACCATAAGATTATTTAACTCCATTAGAGTTAAAATGATCGAGGGACTTTAATTAATCTAGCATCAGGCAGAGCAAATTGAAGAATTAATTTAGGTTAATTATATCCCCCAAATTGACAAATTAACAAATGTTGATTATATCCCCCAAATTCCTATTGATTTCTGTCTTCTGGGTTTGTCTATTGGGGGAAGCTGACCTTGTCTCAGTTTATGAGTGAGTGATCTTTTCCAAGGGAAATATTAAATTAAAATGAAAATATCGATAGTAATCACTTATATAAGTAAAAATACAATTCTACATCGAAATCAAAACACTAATTTCCAAAAACTTTGCGCCCTGTTATCTTAGACTGCCCGGCATGCAGTAGTTCCTAGAAAGATCACTGGCGTTAAAAAAGAGGAAAATGTTTTCAAATTTTGTGAAGTTATGTAAGAAGAGTATTTTTCTATTTGAGAAAGTCCGTAAGTCTTTAAAAATGTAAAAGACAACCCCCACACACAGATATACAAAACATAAATCAATGAGAAAATAGCTAAAAGGTAATGAGAAAAGTCTGAGTGGTAAAGAATTTGTATCCATGTTCTATGACTCCCTTACTGCAAATACTACTCTCTTTTGTTCTCCACATTATACAAATGTCTACCATCTACTTATTCATGAGGAAGCATGCTACCATTTAATGGAGTTTTTGTTTTTATAGCTATTGTATGAAGGGAAAGAGCAAGTATTTAATTAAATAATATTTAGTTATATTTAATAATATTTTGCTTGAAGTTGTGTGGTATAAGAAAAAAATTCTGCTGGGTGCTGTAGCTCATGCCTGTAATCCTAGCTAGTGAGGAGGCTGAGATCTGTCTGTCAGAGATCTGTCTGTCAGGATCACAGTTCAAAGCCAGCCTAGGCAGGAAAGTCCTTGAGACTCTAATCTCCAATTAACCACTAGAAAAAAAAACTGGAAGTGGTGCTGTGGCTCAAGTGGTAGAGAGCTTACCTTGAGCTGAAGAGTGCAAGGACAGTGCCCAAGCCCAGAGTTCAAGCCCCACAACCGACAAAAAAAAAAAAGAAAAAGAAAAAGAAAAAAATTCTAACCATCAAAGAATTAATGGACAGAATTTAGAAGCAGAAATTAAGTACAGTGGTAAAAATCCTACACAAATCCCTTTTCAAGGTCAGAATACATATCACATAATAGGAGCAATTAGTCAAAACTAATTTTCTAAGTCAAAATTGTGTTAAAAGTTAAGCATTTGGAGATATTACTTAGACTTGATGTTGCAAGAAAGTTCTTATCTCTAACAAAGTATTATATTTACAATATATTGGCCACTTCATAACCTAACGACATGATTTAAACTGTCTTTCTAAAAGAAGGTACAATTTAGTTTCATAAAAATCTATGAGTGGTTTTTAAGAATAAAAGTCTATATTCATATCATTGTTATTGCCTTATCTGCAGAAACTAATAAAATTGGGCTTATCTTCTTATCCATATTTTTTATCACTTATAGGAAGGCTAGGGAATTGATCCTATTGATCTGAAAATGTTCTGTATTCTCAATCTCCTTCAAAACTGAGCTATTAAAACATGGAAATTAGTGTCTGCCTGTCTATTGATCATCAGCATTGAAATCCTAATTTAATTTACAAGATTACTGATACTTTTTTCTGAGTTAATTTTGAATTTGACTCCATAGTCCTTCAATTTAAAGTATTCTTTATTTGCAGTAGGCTAATACATAAAATATTTCTTGTCTCATGAACATGATGAGAACCTGAGACTCTTGATTATATAATTTTTTCTTTGTTTTTGTCAAGATTTCATGTAAAGCATCAATGAAAATTGCAAAAATTCTCTTGAAGCAAATGTCTACTGTGGACTGGGTTGACCTTTGGCATATGTTCAATCAGATTATAATAGTTCCTGCAGACACAGACCTTTGCACAGCTGAAAACCTTCCATGAATTTGATGGCAATGGAGTTTAAACAGAAAAGGCTGTGCAATTGATTTCCACTGCCCTGGAACAAGCAAGATCATGATCTGAATGTTATATAGATTCAATCAATATACTGAAGGCCACTTTCTACCCAACCGATATTCTCCTACTGCTGGATAATAAAGGTCGTGTCATTTTTGACCATTCAGTTCTAACCTGATTAAAAGAATTATGTTTAAGCATTCTTTCATAGGAATCTCATGGAAATTAGTAAGTAAAATTTATATATGTAAAACTCCAAAGTATAAACTTCTTTAGGAAACCCATCAGATAATGGGGAATAGCAAAGCAATACATGTGTAAAACACTTTGATTACAAAAGGTTTTTGCTCTCGTTATTAAATTCCCTACCTATACATCCTACTGTTTATGTATTTTTGTGTGATGAACTTCTGTGAACATGTGGCTTGAGACTTGATGTCCAAAATGGTGATAAGGAGTCCTGTTCATAAAGTTTTCCTATATGTTACAGTAGATACACTGAATAAGTTGCTTATCTTTAAAATGCCCAGCACTAGAAAGACAACAAGAATAGAATTCTGTTCAGTTATATAGGTAGAGTTTGCATTTAAGAAAATTTGCTAAATTCTTGGTATATGGGGGTGGCAGCCAGATGTCCTATTCTTTATTTACTTTTGTAAATACATTCTTTTAATATATGTCCAACAATGACCTTCATCAAAGCAGAATTATTTCCTGTTACAGCATCATTTCTTTCATCATATAGACTGAAAAAAATAACTGAACTCAGCTCTAAATATTGAATGCTTTGCCTTATGGATACTAGTTATGCAAAATATGGTCTTATTGTGTGTTTTTCATACATATATAAAAATGAGATTCTAAAGATTTGCTTAGGAAAATACATATAGAAACATGTTTTGAAAACTCTAAACTCAAAAATAATTTTGAAAAGTGTCAGCAGGTTCATTATGGCTTCTTAGTGAAGTCATTTCGGCAAGTATAAATTAGGTGAGTTTTATCATATTACTTGTAGAATTCTGCAACTTAGGTGGAAGACCAGGGGTGAGAGATGTAAAGGGAAAACAATTTAAATGGAGAATAAGTAAAAAATGTCCTGAAAAAATATTTTAGAGTCCCCAACTTTCAGAGTGTGAGGTAGCAGTATAGAGGAGCTCTGAAAACTGTGGTCAGTAGATGTGGAACCCATTTCATTTCTGTTCAAATATTGTAGCAACAGGGGAAATAAAACAAGGGTGGGCTTGCAGTGTGTGACCTAGTTCCAAATGTGTAGTGGAGAGAGGGCAGATAAAAATCAAGTCATAAGAAAACACAGCGCTCCCACGTAGAAATATAATTATGTGTGTATGGGGAGTGTAGGGGAGACTGGGAATTAAAACTACAGAATCCAACTTTAAACTTTTATCATAAGTTCTATTAAAATAGAGTGTTTATGTTGCCAAAAGTAACAAGAGAATCAAAAAATACCTATACCATATACCTATGGGATCATAGGTTATATAAATCCAGACATGGATAATTAGCATTTTAAAAACAACCCAAAGCAACAATACGTCAAAGAAGTTATGAGATAGAGCAAGTACTGGTTTATTTTCATTTGTTCCTGTCCCAGTAAGTTACAAAAGCTCTACCTTCTGATGTTTAATTTCTCCTTTCCAAATGATCATTCTTGCCAAGACTTCTTGTTTTGGCTGTAAAAGACCAAAGTGGCCTAGGCAACAGAATAGTTTTAAATTTATTGTAACACAAAATTCTTGTCAAAATGTTTTGTTTCACGAATCCTTCAAGTCACAAGAACAATTATAAGCCGAGTACTTTTACCATCAGACTTTTGTTCTATGGACTACTGAGCAGGGGATGCTGAGTGAAAGAAGTCAACCTCAATTGATCATGCACTGTGAGATCCTTTTGTACAGAATCCTCACAACAACAAAAATACTCTAAGATTGAGAATCTATCATTGAGTAAAAAGGTTGCATGGTGACTGGAAGAAGCTAAGTATTACTAAAAAGTAATGGGAAACAGATGATCTTCTTGGTCCCTTGAAATAAAATCATATTGAGACAGGAACCTGGAGAACAGGAATGGTGGCTCTAGGAGAAAATTCTGAGACACTGTCCAGAAATTTCAGGGAGGAAGTCTAGTATTTGAGTTCCAATCTTTTAAATAGAACCATTATAAAGTCTCACCTGTCATATAAAACATAGTTTCTAATATTATTCAACTTCTTTGGGACTATTAATTAGGCTTATGGTACAATACAATTTGTCTTTTACTGCTGTGCAGTCTTCATGTAAATAAACACAAAAAGTTGAACATGAACACTTGTGTTTATTTTAAAAATATTACACAAAACATTTTAATTTTAATAAAGTTTTTATTGTCAAGGTGATGTACAGAGGGGTTACAGCTACATAAGTAAGGTAATAAGTACGTTTCTTGTCAAATTTGTTACTCCTTCCCTTATTTTTCTCTTACTTTCCCTCCTCCCACCCTACCCCCAAGTTGTACAGATCATTTCCAACATATGTCTTCCCATATCTAATTGATATGCCTCATATTTTCTTTCAAGTCGTCCCTCATAGGAAAATAAATCATCTAGATAATCAGATAGATCAATTTTAGATTCAAACCCAAATATTATTTAATGAGCAAGAACAAGACCAATGCAATATTGACTCCATTTCAATCTATTTCAAAATTTCTTTATTGCATTTATAGGAGATAGACAGTACTAGCGTTCTGATTTTGTATAGAAAAAATACTAGAAAAGCATAAATCATTTACAAATATTTTATTTGTATGAAGTAATCTATTTTTAGATTGTACTTCATGTTTAAGTGAACACCTAATTTCAGCATTATACACAACATAATTACACTAACACAAATGTAACTGATTTGCAACTGCTGCTTATAGACATTGGAGTGATAACTATATTTAAACTACCAGCTGGAGAAAATTGAAAGAGGAAATATACTTCTGGTCTTTAACATATGACTTAGTCATGAAAGGCATTTCATAAATATCTTTACCTTTATCACAGCCTACATCAATTTCCATATCTATCTACAAAATAATGTGCATTTCTTTGGGTCTGGAATTTCTGTTATGTATCTGATTAAAAAGAAAAAATGTGAACAATTCTTTCATTCAGGACTGGACAATAACAGAATTATCAACAGATATCCTTTTATCCTTGAAATTGTCTAACTATCATATTACTCTCAAATGCAAAAGCTTCCTTTAGAACCTTTCATTTTTCATCTTGTCTGCACACTTAAAGGCTTGCTTTAAATTGTCTCCTTTTAATATCATTATATTTGCTTTGTAATTTAAAATCAAACTTAGATCTTATAAGATTCAATAATTTAGCCTCTCTGGTAAAAAAGAGCACTAGTAAAAGTGGTTTCAGAGCCAATAAAAAGGTAGAGTTTTTCACCATAAAGTGCCATTGTTAACATTCAATAATATTTAGAAGTACACTAGAAAAAAATAATTGAAATTCTTTGTCAAAGAGGGAGAGTCAAAATGGAGTGTCTGGAAGGATATTTATACAAAACAAATTGAACAAAACAAGGTACAAAACATTCATTTCAACTAGAATGAGTATAGGTGATTCTAGAAAAAAGGAATATGAGAGGAGGCTGCAATGCTTGGTAAGAAATGTATGCATTATCCTGCCCATGTAATAGTAACCCCTCTGTACAGTATCTTCACAAATAAAATAACATTAAAAAAAAGAAAAAAGGAATATGAAATAGATTTGATAATTAAAAAGTACAATAAAATAAAGTAATTCATTTATATTTTAAACTTACAAGAATATATTTCTTTTAAAAATACTTTTATTATCTTTAAGTAGTTGCACAAAGAATGTTCTGAGTAGAATGTGTTTTAAGAAAGCATTTCTTAAATAATACATTTGTTCCATTTCAAGATGGGCAAATTTGCACTGGATGTTTTATTCAACCTTGAGATCACTCCAGAAAGAAATTTTCCAGTACTCAAAATGAAACCCAAGAAATTAAAAGCTGAGAAGGCTTTTTGACAAATAATTGGGATTAATGGATTAAAAAAATACCGACAAATGGAGAAAGGAAGTTAGGGGTGGATAAAATTCAATGCCTATCCTACAAAATTAAGAAACTTGAGGAAAGGAGTGGGGTTGGGAGGGGTGGGGAGAATGATGAAAAGGGGACATTGATCAAGAAGCATTGTATACATAAACTGCTTTGATACATGGCAATTCCATTGCACAACTACTTAAAGATGGAGATAATACTAATAATACCACCTGAAAGAAAGTGAAATATACCAACTAGTATTTGTTCAGGATAGAGGTGTCTGAGTGATTACTTAAACTTTATGTTGGTTTTTACAAAGACTTCTCTCAAGGATATCAGAGTAAATTAAAAATGTTCTGATCAAGTAAAAAGTCTAGTTGAAAGCATCTGAAAATTTACCACAAATTGGTAGGTAAAGGAAATGCAAGTCTTATTTTCAAAAAGGCTTACATCACATCAGAAAGAAAAGTGTTATGCAATCCATCTCATATGTGGAATCTTAAGATGTTCATCTCATACAAGTTGAGAATAGACTGGTGGTTAAAAGGAGCTGGTGAAAATATAGAAAATAGAGGGCTTGAGAAATCTTGATCAGGGGTTACTATACTATAGTTAGAATTAAGAAGTTCGGGCCATTTATTTTATAGTTGGATGACTATAGATTACAATTGCACAATGCAAATTCCAAATAAATGAGGAAAGAAGATCCCGAACATATTGTGTGTGTGTGTGTGTGTGTGCGTGTGATGGAGAAATAATAAATGTTTCAGGAGGTAACCTTATTCAATGGATAACTATTATAACATTTATATGTGTAGTAAAGCATTATACAGTACACCACTAATATGTACATTGTTATGTAGCAATATAAAGTTTAAAAATAAAAGAGAATCCAAATTGACACAACTAGACATAGTTATATCTAAACTTGTAAATTCTATCATTATTTTGTTTTGCTAAAAAAGTAAAAGTTAGCCCCAAATAAGAGATTGTAGACATTAGTTAAGCACATAATGATTATGTACAGAAGATAGAAGTATATAAAATATTCTTAAACCCAATGATTTAAATAGAACATTTTGTACCATTCCCAATATGCAATAGCAATGGGTAAATATATTGCAACATAATTTTACAAATACTGTACAGAATTTAAAGAGAACATAACACAATTATATTCCACAGTAGGACTAAATCTCACTAACGTAATTTTGAAAAAAATTTAAAAAAACAGAAACACAGAAATATACTATAGTATTCTGTTATAAAAACTTCAAAAGTTCCTAGAGTTTCTCCTATTCCTTCTTGTAATGTTTTTATTTCGAGGTCTTTGATACATGTGGAGTTGATTCTGGTTCAGGGTGGTAAACAGGGATCTAGCTTTAGTTTTCTACAGATGATTAAACAATTTTGCCAGCACCATTTACTGAAAAGCCTGTCTTTCTTCCATTCTATTTTTTAGCTCCCTTGTCAAAGATTAGGTGGCTACAGGTCTGTGGGTTCATTTCTGTGTTTTCAGTCCTCCATTGGTCCTTCGGTCTGTTCTTGTGCCAAAACCAAGCTGTGTTGATTAGTATGGCTTTGTAGTAGAGTTTGAACATTTGGAATTGTTATTCCTCCAGTGTTGTTCTTTCTACTAAGAATTGTTTTTGGTATTCAGGGTCTTTTATTATTCCATAAGAATTTTTGGATTGCTTCTTCTATTTCATTGAAGAATGAGGTTGGGATATTGATAGGTATCACATTGAATTTGTATAGAGCCTTTGGCAGTATTGCCATTGTCACGGTGCTAATCCTCCCAATCCAGGAGCGTGGGAGGTTTTTCCACTTTCTTAATTCTGCTTTAATTTCCAGATATGGAACCAACCCAGATGCCCCTCAGTAGATGAATGGATCAAGAAAATGTGGTGTAATATACAATGGAATTCTATGCCTCCATCAGAAAGAATGACATTAGTAAGCCAGGCCCAAAGAAACATAGGTTCCAAGGTTTCCCTTATTTGCAATAACTAGTATATGTCTAGGACAAGTAGAAAAGGTCAAAAGCTATGTACATAAGACAATATAAGATGATATTAAACAAAATGAACCCCAAAACAAGGACACAGTGTTTTTTTCCTCTTTCTGGTGTTGTTTTTAATGTACATATATGCACCATGTGATTCTCTTCACCCATGGTATAACCTCTGTTTTCACTGTACCTGATTCCCATGTCCTGCATCTTGTATATACATAGTTATAACTTGGGGAGAGGAAGAGATATAACAAAATGCTTAAATAAGGATACAGGCTGACCCATTGTAACAATGAGATGTACAAGGCATTATGTTGAAAATCAATTTTACAATTTCAGGAGGGGGGAAGAGTTAGAGAGGTGGGGAGGGAAGGGAAAGTAGGGGAAAAACAAAGGAGGAGGTAACAATGCTTGATATGAAATGGACTCATTACCCTACTCATGTAACTGTAACACTTTTGTATAAAAATATATATGGAAAAAAACAAAAAAACTCCAAAAATGTATATCATTCAATTCAGGGTAGTGGCTGATTTGATATGTTTTTTTTTTTCTGATACTGGAGTTTGAACTTAGGACCTTGTACTTTCTTGTCTTGTGCTCCTCCAGTTGAAGAAGACCTTCTGTGTAGATTCTTGCTGCTTATTTTGGAGATGGAAACTTTCATCTTCCCTGGCTGGCTTCAAATTGACATCCTCTGGACTTCAGCATCCTGAAGAACTAAGATTACACTCATGAGCCTGTAAAGGCTCAATTCGGTAAGAGTAAATTTGTAGTATAATGTAAATTTGAGATTTGTTTGCTGTTTTAGTTATGCTATGTATCACAATGATTAAATTAAAAAATTAATTTTATGCATGAACATGTAAAATTATTTTTACATAAAAATGTAAAAATATAAGTTAAAAGATCAAATACATTCATCAGTACAATAATAACAGACTGAAACAACCTTGACGATTATATTTTCACCAGTGATTTTTGAAAACAGTCAAACCTTTTGATGATATTCAGAGTATACTGACACATGAGCTGGCAAGGTATTGATGCATTAATGGTGACAATGTGTGTGGATGCAATTTGCTTGGAATGTTGTTTAACAACAGGTACCGAGTTGAACAAACTTCTTTTTGATCAGAATCTCCACCTTCAGGAATTTTCTGTGATATTCTTACAAACTTTTATAGAGTACCATGTACTTTAGTGCATTATACTATTGTTTGTAAAAGAAGTCTGGAAATGAATTTAACCTCAAAACACAAAAAGTAAAGTAAATCTTGGCTAATTATTCTAAGTTCCTTTAAAATTGTCAAAAATTAGTCAATTTAGAGCCACATTCATAGACATAGAAATGTTCCCAAACAAATGTATATTCTGATGAAACATCTTTGTTTTTATATATGTATACATAAGCAGTCATCTCACCACATATATACAGAAAGAAAGAGCAAGAATAGAGGAGAGAGTTGTGTTTTTTTTATTTTTAAAGACAAAAAAGTCCAGCAGGGGACAAAAGAATAAAACAAAAATGATTTCCTGTTGGTTTTATTACTGTGGTTCTGGGGAGAAAACTCATGTTAACTTGTGTCATTTATACTCTTTTTTAATTTGATTTTACTGTCAAAGTGATGTACAGAGGGATTACAGTTATATACATAAGGTAGTGAGTACATTTGTCAAACGTTGCTAGGTATTTTTGCTTGTTTCATTCATTATTTTTTAAATAAAAAAATAATTTTAAAAGTACTATAGCTCCCCCAATAGGATAATGTTTGGACGACTTAAAATGTCTTCCATTGAAAAATATTCATAAAACTGACAATGAAATATAAAGTTTCATAATATATATCTTGAATTTTTCCAGCTACAAGTCTACAAAAATGTAAATATGACACTACTTTAATTATTCTGATGTTTTTATAACAGGACATTTAAATTTTAAATGTTCTCCAGGTTATTTATTATTTACCAGTATGCATTCATTTATTTTCTAGTACTGGGGAAAGAACTCAGGATTTCAAGCCTTTAGGACTTCAGGATCATTCACTCTCTTTCAGCTCTTTTTGTTTGCATTTTCTCAAATACATCTTAAAGTTTGCATAAAATACATCTACCACATATTGCATAAGATGATAAAATGATAATTAGATTAAACCAGATGAGTAAAATATTATTTAATTTTAACTTTCATGCCATTTTTTGCCTACTATGTGATGTATAAGTTACATGATGAGCTAACCTTCAATAGAGTTTACTGTCTTTAAGTTTTTAGATATATGATTTGGTAGACAAATTTCTATCATAATCTTCCCATTATTATTAATATGTTGGTGTTTTAAGTGGTACAGTTTAGCAAGATTCAGTTGATTTTTTAAATCTATAAGTAGACAATGTTCTTTTTCTGAATATTTACATTTTTGCCATAATGCTATCAAAAGTTTCTAATAATGAGGTGGTAATTTCAGGTAGCACTCTGAAATGAGCACTTGCTCTGGAGGAATATATATATATATATATATATATATATATATATATATCACTAAAGTCTGCAGGAAAGGCAGCCACTTGGGTTCACAGCTGTCACTCATCTATTCAGGTCTTAGAAGTGTCTTAGCTTTCTTTGTTCTGCAAGAGGCTTACCGGAACCACTCAACACTGTGTCAAAATACAGGCAAATCCTTTATCAGTACATCCTTTGAAAGTGTCATTGAACTTCATGGACCTAAGGAGTGATATGCATTAATAATGCCCTGCCCCTTTTATCCCTTCTGCCTCTCAGCTTTATTGCTGAATTCTTCCTCTAAACTTAGGATTTACAGTCTAGACAAATGCAACTCTCCCTGCCTTCAAAAGTGGCATTTAACCTAGCTTGCAGTGATGTGCAGGATATATTAACTACTCATTTTCTAAAATTACCAATACTTTCTTAGAAATGACTTTCTATTTGGAAAGATTCAATATCATAATTTATAATGTATTTTGTGTGAATAACATCATGAAAATGGCTCTAATACCTTCACAAACTCATAAGTAGTTTTCCAATGACTGCATTCTATTTTATTCACACATCTCCATTTTTTTATTTGAATGAAATGTTCATACATGTATAGGGGCCACACAAAGATTGGTTTAGCCCGTTGGGGGAAATGATTGTGACTTCAAAGCTAAAAATATACATAAAGAATTCCTTGAGTCTCATGTGGTATGTTACATAAAAATTTCCAATTTGATCCAAGGGCTGGTGGCTTAGAACTCCAATTCTAGCTACTCAGGAGGCTGAGATCCCAGGATCCTGGGTTGAAGCCAGTCCAGGCAGGAAAGTCCAGAAGATCTTACCTAAAATTAGTCATGCAAAAGCCAGAAGTGGAACTATGGCTCAAATGGTAGAGCACTAGCCTTGAGCCCAAAAACTGAGAGACAGCACTTAGGTGTTTAATTCAAGCTATAGGACCAAACAAAGTCCAAAGAAATAAATTGTATCAAGAGTTCTCAAAAGAAAAAGATGTACAGTAAATAATTGATGAAATATTCAACATCCGTAGCCATAAAAGGAATGCAAATGTAAACATTGAGATCCCATTTCAACTCAGTAAAAATGGTTATCATAAGAGCACAAACAATAATTATTGGGATAACTGCAGGTAGACAGGGAGAAGTGAACTCTCACACTTAATGTGAAATATACATTAAAACAAATCTTATGAAAATCGGTATGGAGATTCGTTAAAAAGATAAAAGTAGAACTAGCATTTGACACTGCTACATTACTTTTGGGATATACCCAAAAGAATAAAAGTAAGTGTAAATAAACATACCTACATATTTGTGTTTCTTATGAAACTTCTCACAAAATCTATGTAATGTGTAAGTCTAGTGCCCACCAATGAATGAATGAATGAATGAAGAAAATATAATATGTATAGACAATAGAGCAGTTTGAAGCATAAAGAAGAATGAAGTTTCATCATTACAGGAAAATGAATGGATTTGGAGCCCATTATAAGGAGAGAAGGCCATTTGCAGAAAAATAACAAGTTTTTTTTTCTCGTATTGAGATTCTATATCTCTTTTAAAAAAATTTAATGTAAAAATACTGTACAGAGTTACATGAGTAAGGTAATGGAGTACATTTCCTATGAAGTATTATTACCTTCTCCTTTGCTTTTCCTCTACCATCCCTTCCCTCCCCACTTCCCCAACTCCCCCCCCCTCCCGCACCACCCAAAGTTGTAAAGTTCATTTTCAACATAGTGTCTATATCTCAAAATTAAAAAAAAATCTCAAAACAAAGAATGAGATATAATGTAAAGAGGGGACACATTTGAGGATGAGGAAAACATTTAGAAAGATGATCTGGAATGAAAATGTTCAAAGTACATGGTACTTATTTGTGAATATTGCATAGTTAAACTCACTATTCTGTAAAACAAAAAAGGAGTACCCAAACAAGTACTCAAAATAATTAATCACTAGACAAATAAAAATTTAATCAGTACTGAGATAGTAATAAACACAGCAGCATGTTAAAAGTTCTTAAAATTTAGAATTCTAAATATTGGCAAGAATATTAAATATTAGATAATATTAGATGCTAATCTAAATTATAAATATTGGCATCTAGAATTTTATACATCATTGTTGGTAGTATAATTAGATATAAAATCTTTAGAAAGCTAATTATGTCTATAAATCTGAACAGATATATTATTATAAAATACATTATTTTGAAATGTATATTTGCATATATTATATATACATATAATATGACCCAACCAGTCTGTTTCAAACTTTATATCCAAGGTACATTAGAGTATAAATTGAACTTAACTTCATCTAAAGTCATACAGGACCTTCATAATGATATAATTTGCTAAAGCCCTAAATTGTTAACAACCAACTAATTCACCAAAAGACTGGGAAAGCAATTTTAGAGTAATCATGTTGTAATATTCAGCACAAAATCACAAAGAAAATCAGCCAGACACACCCACCCAATACCATACATGAATTCATAGGTATAATATAATGAGGGCAGGGAGTCAGACAAAAAGTATATTGTCTGAATATATTTATCTAATGTATTTAAAATTGGATAAAATGAATCAAGTTGTAAATATAACAATGGTTCACAGTTCCATGTTTCAAAAAGGTAAATGCTTCATTTTGAGAAATTAAAGAAGCTTACACAAAAAAGAGGCTCTGACATTTTAAGATATTAAAAATTAGTTATTCTCCTCAATGAACATTTTTTCTTTTGTTCGTTAATGTCAGAGTTTTAAAAATAACCCAATCATTCTCCTATAATTGAAGTATTATTACTTAAATACATAAGTTTTAATTGAACTCTCCCTTCTTCTTTGTCAAAGAGTTTTACAAGAAAAATTCATCTAACAAAGTTACATTCATTGCTAACATATCTGACAATTCACTCTGATGATATAAAACTGATTACAATAACAGTGCAGTTATATTTCTCGATAGAAATAAAGTACACTATTATTTTATTCTGAAAATAATGCCATTATTATTTATTTAATAAGCTCATAATTATATGGTTAATGTAATTTTATATGTACTGAATCATTTGATGTTATTAATACATGAATGATATCATTTGGGGGAATGGATTGGAGCGAAAATCAGAGAAAAATAAGGGAGGTGGATAACAATGTTCGACACAAAATGTACCACTACATATGTAACTGTAACCCTTCTGCACATCAACTTGACAATAAAATTAAAAAAAGAATGAATCATATATGAGAACAGTTGAAGTCCAACAATATACAATTCAGCTATTGTAATCACCATGGATTGATAGTCTTCTGTCCTCAGGATAATAGTAAACAACTATAATTTTGCTGTCCACATTGCAATTAATTATCACTTGAAATGATACTGAGTTTTATAATTTGGTAGAAGTATTATAAAACACTCAAGTCATGACATTGTCCTATCTGAACATCTTTTGATGTTTACTAACTCAGAAACTGCAAAGATTTTTGCTTTGAGGGGGTGATTTGACTCAATAGGTAGCATACCTAAAAAAATGGAAAATGCATGTAAATTCTTTTGATTGCTTTGTATAAATAGTTCAGGGACAATACTAAGAATATCATGGATACATTATATATGCCATAATAACAACATTTTAAAATTGCATGAGGTAATGAACACTAAATATGAATTTTGTTCAAATATAAGATATCAGAATTTAAACAGATAAATACAAAATGACTATTCAATCATCAAGTTTGCTTTACACTAATTAATAAACGCCACATGCCATCTACCAAATTGGGAATTAGTTATCACTTCTTTAAAATATCAAGAACAGGAGAAAATTAAATAACTGACATTGAAATCTGAGCAATCTACTTTTCACTGTCTTAAAGTTCTATATATGCTGTCAGCCAAATAATATGTCCATTCATCATCCCTTCATGTCTGGGTACAAGAATGACAAAAATTCTAAAAATATATTTCTTCCTGGGTGTTGTACCATTCTTAGAAGTTTAGAGAATTGGTAACAGGAAAACAGGCTGGACTCAATTTCTTTTTTTCTTTACATAATTGTGCTGCAGGTTTTTGTTGATGTTGTTGCACATCATCCTAAAATTTTATTTTCATGACTTTTTTTTGTTTTGGGCAGTATTAGAACTTTAATTCTGTATAATTTGATTCTGGACAAGAGTTCTATCACATCCCCTCCAGCCCTTCAATTAACTTTTTCTCTAGGTTTTTGTTCAATTACTAACTCCTTTCAAGCCTTTAAAATTGTAATTGTAAGCTCTGAAAACTTGTTTAGCACAGTTTAGGGCTTTTGCTGAAGTTAGGTTCTTTAAAATAGGGTTAACTTTTGTCCCTTTGGAGCAAGTTGAAGTTAAGTAGGGTATTTCATTCCAATCAGCAATTGAACAGATCCAATGTTGGTTCTTGGTCAGGAATTCAGTGTTTCTTGTCTATCCTTTTCAAACAGGAGAGTTTATAGAATTTTGACCTGGGGTCTTATTTTGATTGTGTTGAACAGCAGAATATTTACTGCAATCTTAAGGACATGTCAAAGGTCTACTAAAATTTGCATATGCTCATTTTGAATTATCAAACACTTGTATAGCAGTAGTTACTAACTGGGAGAAAATTCGGCCCTCACAAGACAAACAACAATGTCTGGGACAAGTTTGGTTTGTCACAACTATCATAATCCTATTTGTATATACAGGTAAAGCCTAAGGATGGCTCACAATCTTGTCAAGTACAAAATCATGCTCCATAAAAAAGAATTATTCAATCCAGATTGTTGACTATGTGAAGCCAGGGTTCTAGTCTTTTCAGAGGGAAAACAACATAACACATTGTACTTACCTTTTATATTGTTTCTTCCCGATAGCAATCATTCCCCTTCAATTTACTACTGCAATACTTTCTAGAATATATTCTGGGAAATCCACTGCCACCCCCCCCCCCACACACTGAGTTATTCACATGATTTTCCTTAAAAGAGTTGCTCTTGATCAAGCTAATCTTCCATTGGTGAGAGAATAAAATTTAAAATACGAGATAGGAAAGATAACTATCCACCATTTCTGTGCCAAATGGAAGCAAAGCATAGGGCTGCAATCATAGATGATAGACATAATTTAGAACCAGGTTTATTAGGTGCAACTACGGTGCAATCTTGTTCATTTTAGATGGTACGATAATGAGAAACATCAACAATGATAAGATATATGGTCTTTCGGGTTTTCAGCTTCACCACCAAGGGTAAGATTGGAACCAGATATAACTTTGAAGGCAAAGGAAAGTTTTTATGTCTCCACAATAATATTCACATTTTAGAAGTAATTTTATATTTTTTATAACTCTGATTTTTTATTGACAAAAGTGCCTGGTCTATACACTAAGGATTTTTCTTGCAATATTGTAGATGCTAGTTTAAAGCTCATCAGATATCTTTTAAGTTCTGAGACCCAAGAAATTTCATATTTTTGTTGTTGTTGTTGGCACTCAAACTTAAATTTCGCTCTTCTGCATTTCTTTTCAAACAGACATAATCAGAGTTTAGTCTCTCAGGTATAGTACTATGATAACTTAGTTTATCAGTATCTGAAACATCTCACTGATCCAAGAACTACTAAATTAGTCTGTGTAATTTTATTTCTCCCATTGCTCTTCTAATTTTCATGATACAATTGAAAGACAAAACTAAAAACTACACAGAAGCTGGGCATACATGCTTGATCCCTGTAATCCTAGCTACTTAGGAGGCTGAGATCTGAGGATTGTGGTTCAAAGCCACCCCAGGTAGTAAATGTCCGTGAGACTCCTATCTCCAATTAATCACTAGAAAACCCAAAATGGCCCCAAGGCTCAAGTGGTAGAGCACTAGACTTGAGCTGAAGAGCTCAGGGACAGCATCTAGGCCTGCAGCCGATTGCGTATAAAACTAGAACTAAAAAGGGGTCAAGGAGTAGAGATAACTAAAATCAGAGATATTTAAAGTACATTGAGATCTAATGAAGAGAGGAACTGATAAAAGGTATGAAAATATCAAATGTGTAGATTTTAAGAAAACTAGAGAATCAAATCATAGTAAAAATATACATTTAAGTACATGGAAATTATCCAGTTTCTTAGAGTTTAGCTCAGAAAACCCAACCAATTGCATACACATACCATCCATTTAATTATTTACTGAATTATTTAATGAATAATTTAAAAGCTGAGATAACAACTAATGACATTGGTGTAGGTAAACTGCCCAAGGGTATATAATAGTTTTAATTTTATTTAATATTCAAAATGTGATAATGAATTTCAGCACTAAGACCAAAATTTGTAATAAAAAATTACTTTTTGGTGATACAACATAACATGCTTAAATTGTTTTTCTTTAATCATTTTAGAGGATTAATAGGGAAGCTGAACTTACAAAGAAGGGAATATTATTTAAAAGTTACACTGAAATGAAGCATTCACATTAACAAGACCTATACAAGATATTTCTAACATTTTCTGATCCAAAATAGCAAGCATCAAGATCAAGATTTACTTTCAATTCTTGTTATTTGTCATGATTTTTGACTATTTATGGCTTTGTAGTCCATGCTCCTTTACTTTTCCCTTAATTGTATCTTTAAAATTTCAAGACTTTTATAATTTTCATGTAGTTAAGTGATTATGTAAATTAGGTATTGGTTGCTATTTGACATTGAATATGATGCATGAAGTTACATTTTAAAGTAGTAGAGTAGTAGACTACTGTTTACCAAAGAGAAAAAATACTATGGCAACAACAGCCAAGATCTATAGTGCTTCTTTTCATGTGCCTTGTACTGAATCTTTGCTTTAAATTTAGTAATATACTAAATGTTTATCAATTTTTCTACTAGCATTTTTTTGTGTGAATGGATGTGCTAATAGCATTGGAACTCAGAATTAGCACTTGCTTAAAATGCCCTCTACCATGAATGAAACATGTCTCCAGTAATTTTAGGGGTTTGTTCGTCTAGATAGTGCCTTACTTTTTAGTCAGGCCAGCCTTGGATCACATTCCTTCTACTTTTGATCCCCAGCTTTCTGGCATTACAACTGTGCATCATTCACCATGACAGGTTTGTTTTGGAGACAAGGTCACCCTGATTTTGTCTAGGCTGTCATTAAAGCTAGAATTATAATCATGTGCCACTTGATCAGCGATTATTTGTAAGGAAGAATTGCAGAGGTATTTTTTTCTTCATCTTTCTTGTGATTTTCTTTCTTTCCAAAAATTCTCTACAAGTTCCAAATTGTCTTTGAAATTTACAGTAATGGTTACAAGTAAGGAATAAATATAATTAATATAGCTTTTATAAGAAAATGGGTTTATATATATTTAAGGAAAGTTTCAAAGAAAAAATATAAAGTTCTCTCTGGAACTACTTTTGCTTTGATTCATGTTGGTCTTCTATATTTAGGTAGATGATCAGATTTTAAAACATAAAATGTTAAGCTGGAAAATTATAGTGAGAGTAAAAATGAGAAACTAGTAGCATACTTACAAACACAAATCTTGTTCACTGACAGTACCCTCTCATTTTTGTATCTGCTTCAGTGACTTAGTGACAGCATTAGTTCAACTAATATGCATCTTTTTTCATATCCTCTCATATAAAAAGAAACATCATACATTTAGAAAATAAAACATTAAACATAATTAGACATACCAAGCAGTTTTTATATGTCTGTAGACAATTCACATGTAAACATTTACTAAATTAATTAATAAGGAATTATTAAGGAATTCACAGAAGGAAGTAAAAACTTCTCACTAACAGCAAAGGAATTATTAAGCCAGGTACTATTCAGTGCTTGAAATATACCATATTCACTCAATATCCTTCTTCTAAAGGACTTTTTGTTTGCATGAACCTGAGTCTTCTACAAATATGTGGAAGGTTGTTGTCTTTTCTGAAATCCTTGAGGTGTTGATTGTCCTTGCGTTGGTAAAGGTCTATCTATATGCTACTTATTATAATTCACTCAGACATCTCAGTTATCAGCTGCTGGTCCCCAAACATTGACGTTCATCTTCACATTTACTCATGAACATGATTGGATCTGAATCCCTCTGCTTCTATACCGAACACCAAGGGTGACCATAGTCATCAGCAAAAAATAGACTTTCAGAACTTCATGCTTTGAACAACTGCAAGAGAGATTACAGTGTTGCTGGTGAGCACTACTACCAGTGAGTGAGTGCCCCCACCAACACAAAATTACTGAAGTAAAGGATTAAAAAACTTCTCATTCAGGCACAGTGGTTTGAAACTGTCAGATTTCGTTAAATCATCCATGACAGTTGACTACCTGGTATGTAGAGATAGAGTCCACTTAAGTGTGCCTATGTCACACACACTTAATTGCCTGACTTCATGGATATAAAACATCATAGAATTCTTACCTAATCTTTTATTACTATTGCTTTTATGTAAGCAAGTCTTCTGCAGTAGGCAATATATCAGTGGCTACGCATTTTCCATTTGAATACCTGAATGCTAAATTCATAGTAATAGATTTCCTGACCTAATTTGTTAAGCTAGGCATTTCTCTCTTGTTATCCATTTCCGAATAGGAAAACCCCATTGTTGAAGGGAATGAATGTTAATTAATCATATTCTATAAAGCTTTTTTGTGCACCTCAATTTTATTTGAAAAGCACAAATGGGGTTAAGGTAGGGCAAGAGAGAACAATGGGAACAGAGCTTATGGTTTATGACAATGTTGAATACTTATGCAAAATCATCTGAAGTTTTCAGTCTGTTTTCTGCTGGTAACATTTCATGGTTGATGAAAACTGTCAGAACAACATTCAAATTAAATTCAGTGGGAGGTCATTTAGCAGTGGGAAAGAGTGTGCAGTCAGCCAGCACCACAGCAATGCTGCTGAAGGAAAGGGTGCTAATTATGATTGACTTAGTGAAACTTTTGCCATGTTGCATTAGTTCTAAGCACTAATATTCTATACATATTTGCATATACTAGATTTGAACAGTGTGAATATCACATTAAAGCCTTCATTTAACTTTTCACTCCTAGCAGATGAAACCAGTATGTAAAAGAATTGTAGCCTACATCATGGAAATCACAATCAGTTCACATAGTGATATAAAAAGATTTCATTTGTTATGTCGAAAAACGAACTTTACAAGTTTGGCCAGGGGTGGCGGTTGGTGGGGGGGGTGGGAGATGGGAAGGGATGAGAAGGGGAAATAAAGGAGGAGGCAACAATGCTTGATAAGAAATGTACTCATTGCCTTGCCCATGTAATTGTAACCCCTCTGTATGGTATTTTCACAATAAAAATAAGATTTCATTTAAAATATGTTCACTGAAAGTCTCATATTGTTATAAAATATTGCTTAGAAATTAATAATACTTATGTGTATTTAATTTTCTTTTGAAAACAGAATAATTCTCCATAGGATAAGATACCTATCTATCTATCTATCTATCTATCTATCTATCCATCTATCTACTTATGGCATGCTTATTTAAAATTTTGCCTACATTGAACTCTTCCCTGATCAATTCAAATATTTAAAAAGCTGCCATATGAAAATGTGTTGTTCTTTTAATGTATAGATCCTAGTACATGAGTCAGCAAGCAGTATGACTCAGAGGATGTTTAGTATTGTATGCTTGAAACTAGGATAAGTATGTGCAACACAGAACAATGATTTTTCATCTATAATTAAAGCTATCAAAGCTGTCAAAGAAACAATTAGATTGTCCTCCTGGAACAGAGTATCTTTGGGGAAATTTTTGTTATAATTCAATGCCTTTATCAAATATCAAATGAATTATTAATACAGATGATGTTAACAGACTTCTTTTCCTAGGAAATTTTAAAGACTTGTATACTAATATGTTAAGTGATTTATTTATAAAATATTGTCTAAATTGATTATATCAATTTATTTTTCCCCAGACATTTTTAAAGGTCAATCAGAATACATTGGTCTTCTCTCTGTCTCTTTCCTTTTCTATTTATTTAAAATTATCCGTAAATATCTGAGCTCCCTTAATAAAATTCAGAGCATATTTACAGATGGAACCAAAAAACTGTGTTAGCCATTTCATGGATTTCTATGGCATCAACATGTCATAATTTTCAATCACTTAAATCTGTTTTTTTTTATTTTTGTTCCTGACTCCTTCTGAACATATTATGTTAGATTACTTATATTAACCAGGTGCCAATGTCTCACAGCTGTAAGTCTAGATATTCAGGAGGCTGAGATCTGAAGGTTTTGGCACAAAGGCAGCCTAAGCCTGAAAGTCTGTGAGGCTCTTATCTCCAATCAACCCTGAAGGGGTGGGGGAAAAAACCAAAGTGTGAGGGGGGGATAAATAAAGAAGCGGGGAGAGGGGAAAAAGGATTTCTTATATTCATTTCTCATTGCCCTAGTGTTCCAGAGGCTGTCTCCTCCTCTTCTGATGGTTTTTAGCTCCAGATCATTCACAATTAATTAATGGAATTAGTTTTCAAATTCTGAATAAATAATTTCACTTACTAAGGTGATAGAAGTAGAAAATCACCATTCTGAAAGTGTCATTATAAAGCTGGTACAAGCAAAAGTTTTAAGAAACATTATAGGAACACCATGTTTATACAGCATAAAAGTATAATACAAAAAGTTACTCCTTTTACAAAGGAAAAGGTTTCCAACTTTACAACTTGGGGAGGGAGGATGCAGGAGAAAAAGTGGGAGAAATAATACCTGTTCAAAAAGAAATGTACTGATTACCTGACTTATATAACTGTTACCCCTTTCTACATCACTTTTACAATAAAATTTAAATTATATATATAAAAAAACAAAGGAAAAGGTTTTTTTCTTTGCAATGTAGAGAGTTTGAAGTGACTAACCATTCTAACATCTCTTTAGATAGACTTCAGCACAGAACATAATTCTAAAAGCATGTAAAACTTAAATAATTTAATAATTTAATCTTACCAAAATAATGTCCTATCTAGATTCACTGAAACCTCTGACAAGACTTTTCTATGTTTAAGAAAATATGCAGGAGTGTTATAAATTAGGAAGAAAAAGTTTTAGAAATCCAGTGTGATGGACAACATACCAGATAAATCTTTGTGCATCTCAAAAACCTCTCATCAGAGTAAAAATCTAGCAGAAGCTCTTTCCTTATATATATTTAAAAAAAACAACTAAAATTAACTCTACAAAGTTTCTGGCCATAAGAGAAAAGACTTGTAAGTTTTGAGAAGTTAAAACTTCTGAAAAGGACCAGTTTGTGTTGGGTTAGCTATTTGTGTCACTTTAACTTGGGGCCAAACTGGTTTCTAAGAATGTGAAGTGCCAGTGCTATGGTAGAAACTCAATTATGCCTCTAGCATAAAAAATTAGGTGACAGGTCATGAGGGGTGAGGACTCCACAATGACTGCCAAGTAGGGGTGCTGGGAATCACAGAAATGAAAAACTTGATAGTGAAGCACGGTGATGTCTAATGACCGACAAAGGCTTCTGGTCTATGTATTTCTGGGGGTCTCAAATGAGATAAATTGAGCCATTGTTCAAAATATAGAAATAAAAATTATAGAGATAAATTAAACTGGTATTCTGAAATTATTTAAAACAATTCAATGGAAAAGAAGGACAAAAGAACAAGGAGATAACAATAGCAATAGCAAGAGGAAAAACCAGAATCATGAATCATAGTACACATATATACTAATGATTTTAGTAATCACACTAATAGTTAATTAACTGAGCACGCTCCACCCACAAAAAGCATCAGTGAAATGGAAATAGAGAAAAATAAACAAATCTAAATTGATATAAAAACTTGGAGGGGGCTGGGGGGTGGGAGAGTGC
>NW_012267306.1:6170442-6220002 GCF_000151885.1 Dipodomys ordii
CATGAGGCCCTGGGTTCGATTCCTCAGCACCACATAAGCAAAAAGAAAAAAGCCAGAAGTGGTGCTGTGGCTCAAGTGGTAGAGCACTAGCCTTGAGCTTCATGAAGAGCTGAGGGACAGCACCCAGGCCCAGTTCAGCCCCCACAACCAGACCCCCTCCAAAAGAAATACCAAGTACTTTGGTATTTAATTTATTCAAGTGTTTATTGCGTGCTTATAATACATCATGAAAGATTTTGAAGCATCAAGATCTGTATTTACTCAGTATTTATGTGATATAGGAAGACATAATACTAAGCAGGTAATTTTAGAGGGACAGAAAGGCTATGGCAAAGATAAAAATGGTTGGTGTTACAGAGAGTAACTCAGTAGGGAGTACCAACTTATCACGAGTGCTCATAAAAAGTGGGTGACGTATCAGACAAAAGCTGAATAGCAAGAAGTATTCAGCCACACATGACTTGGGAGATAAATTACCCGGGATATCTTTTACTGTAGCATGTATCATGCCTACTGATTTGGCAGTAATAACATATAGTATAATTTCCTACTCACATCCATTTATATGACCAAAGTGCTTTGGGAAAAATATCTTTCAACTTCAATGATCTAGGGTCTTCAGAAATGCATTATTATGAACTACAGTCAGTTATAGTTTAGTTCTTGAGATATTCTGTGGCATAAGTTTATTATTCAATTCCTGATGTAGATCTCTAAGATTAATCAAATATGTTTTAGTCAGGGTCTCTCCCCTTATAAGAGGAAATGTTTTTTTAAGGATATTTATTTTTAAATTTTTATTTTATGGTAAAGATGCTGTACAGAGGGGTTACAGTTACATAAGTAAGGCAATGGGTCCATTACTTGGTAATCAATGTTACCCCTTCCCTTGTTGTTGTCCCACATCCCTTCCCTCCCCCACCTTCCACACTCCTCCTCCCTCACAAGTTGTAAAGTTCGTTTCCAATATACTGTCTTGGTATTCTTGTTACAATGGGTCATCCTGTGTCCTTGCTTCAGCATTTTGTTATTCGCTTTCCCCTCCCCAGGTTAGCCAAATGTATATACAAAAATCAAGTACAGTGACAACAGGGGATATGCCATAGGGAAAGAACATACAAAGGAAACAACAACAACAAAAATAAAATCACAATAACAATAAAGACAGACCTCTTGTGTCAATATCTTGTGGTTCATTTCACGTATATGGTCATATTGTAGTGCCCATGTCACAGGACCCCCACCAAGAAGACCACCAAGAGTCAGAAGTTCTGAAATGCAAACGCAAGGTTTTATTTAGATGGGCTGCAGCTCAGAGCCTCAGCCTACACTCCGACACAGCTGAGCCTAGGAGGAGAGCCCCCCCTGAACTAAAGATTTGCAGGTGTTTGGATTACCACCACGTGTAATTGGTGGTCTAAGTGTGCTCACAGGATTTGCTTATCTTAGGTTAAACAAGCAACAAATGTTCACTGCCTCAAAAATGGAGTTAATTTAACCCTTCATTCCCCCCTTGACTTATGGTCCTGAGACACAATCTTGTGGATTCGGCCCCAAATTAAACTCCAACAGCTCTCTATCTTGACTAGTCCCTCTCTGACCTTAGCCATGTTGTCTTTTGCTATTCCTGAATGTCAACGTAAAAACAACACTCTTCTCCTAGGGCAGCACAAAGTTCCCCTTGTTGTACTGAGCAGCTCCCAGGAGTTCTGCAAATGATAATTGCAACAATACCAATAACAATCAGCCCATTTTTCTTTTCTTGAGGCATACACGGAGTGGTTGGGTAGGATGCTTGGAGACTTCCCATGTTTCCCCATGGTTGTCCAGGGCAAAGGGGTCAGCCGGTCTGGTGTGGGAGCAGTGAATCCAAGCAGCAATGCCATCCACCTTAAGAGCATTGGGTGTAGCCAATAGCATCATGTAAGGTCCCTTCCACTGTGGTTCCAGAGATCTCAGGTTGTGCCTTCGAACAAGCACCCAGTCCCCTGGTTTAAACGGATGGGGAGTAGGGACAGAAGGAGAGTCATATAATTCTTTTAGTTGCGGCCACATACTCTAATGTACCAGCTGTAAATAGTCAAGCTTAAACAGAAATTCAGTATCATCCAAATCAGCAAGCAATTCAGTCTGAAGGCTAGGGATAATGGGTGGGTGGAGGGTATCCATACATTATTTCAAAAGGAGTAAAGCCAAGTTGATAGGGTGAATTTCTTACTCTAAACAGAGCAAAAGGAAGGAGCGATACCCAGTCTGCGCCAGTCTCCAAGGCCAATTTAGTTAAGGTCTCTTTTAGAGTCCGATTCATTCTTTCTACCTGCCCTGAACTCTGGGGTCTATAAGCACAGTGCAATTTCCAATCTGTCCCCAATGCTGTGGCTATTCCTTGACTTACTTTTGAGATGAAGGCCGGTCCACTGTCCGACCCAATGGTGGATGGGAAGCCATACCTGGGTAGGATTTCTTCCAGGATCTTCTTAGCCACGACGTTCGCGGTCTCATACTTTGTTGGGTAAGATTCAACCCATCCTGAAAAGGTGTCTACAAAAACTAGCAAATTGTTTCTGTGAAGTCTACTTCCCAATACACACCTGGCCTATCTCCACAGAGGCGAACTCCTTTTGTAACTGGTTGATTGGGAGCATTGGTGAGCTGACAGTCTTTACAATTTTTAACCATGTCCTCAATGAGTTGATTTCCTTGCCTAATTTTTACTTCTGAGTGTCGGAGCAAGTCCTGCATTCTTTGGGTTCCCATGTGAGAGACCCGATGGATTCTCTTAAGAATCCCCTTGCCCAAATTGGTTTACTACATGTAGAAAACTAAAGCTAGATCCTTATATATCACCCTGAACCAGAATCAACTCCAAATGGATCAAAGACCTTGAACTCAAACAAGACACTCTGAAAACATTACAGGATGGAATAGGAGAAACCCTAGGTCTCCTTGGTTCAGGCCGAAATTTTCTGAATAGAGACCCGGAAACACAACAAATGAAAGAAAGGTTGGACAAATGGGATTGCATAAAGTTGCAGAGCTTCTGCAGGGCAAATGACATAGCTAGCAAGATCAATAGAAAGCCCACGGATTGGGAGAAAATCTTTACTAGCCATACAACAGACAAGGGTCTCATATCTAAAATATACTTGGAACTCAAAAAATTAAACCCCCCAACAACAAATCCCCAAAGAAACAACTGCCCAATAAATAAGTGGGCAAAAGACTTAAAGAGAAACTTCTCTGAAGAAGAAAGAAGGATGGCCAATAGACACATGAAGAAATGTTCAACATCCCTAGCCATAAAAGAAATGCAAATCAAAACAACATTGAGATATCACCTCACCCCAGAAAGAACGGCAAAAATCAAGAACTCTAACAACAACAGATGCTGGAGGGGATGTGGACAGAAAGGAACCTTACTTCATTGTTGGTGGGAATGTAAACTTGTTCAACCACTTTGGAAAGCAGTATGGAGGTTCCTCAAAAGACTTCACATAGAACTCCCCTATGACCCAGCAATCCCACTTTTGGGCATTTACCCAAATGTTTACAAACAAGACCACACTAAAGCTACCAGCACAACAATGTTTATTGCAGCATTATTTACCATAGCTAAGATATGGAACCAACTCAGATGCCCCTCAGTAGATGAATGGATCAAGAAAATGTGGTATATATACACAATGGAATTCTATGCCTCCATCAGAAAGAATGACATTGCCCCATTTGTTAGGAAATGGAAAAACTTGGAAAAAATTATATTAAGTGAAGTAAGCCAGGCCCAAAGAAACATAGGTCCCATGGTTTCCCTTATTTGCAATATCTAGTATATGTATGAGTCAAGCAGAAAAGGTCAGATAATGTGATGCCAGGAAAATGAACCCTTAGATATGTATTTTAATGTTTTTTTCTTTCAGGCATGTGTTTCTAACGCATTTATAAGATTATCTCTTTGTTGCTTTGTATGTCCCTCCCCCACAGTATAACCCCTGCTTTCACTATATTTGATGTCAGTACAACTTGTGGAGGAGATGGGAAAAAACCAGTTGTTTGAGGCTACAGGTGGACCTGTTGTAACAATGAGAAGTACAAGTTGTCATGTCCAAAACGAACTTTACAACGTCGGTGTGGGGGGTGGGGGGGGAGAAGGAGAAGGATTGGGATTGCTGGGGGGGGGAGGGGGGAGGCTGGGAAGTGATGTGAAGGGTAAACAAAGGAGGAGGCTGCAATGCTTGGTAAGAAATATACCCATTATCCTGCCCATGCAATTGTAACCCCTCTGTACAGTATGTTCACAAATAAAATAAAATTAAATTAAAAAAAAAGAATCCCCTTGCCCAATCTTTGTGGCAAGATAAGTTTCCCCTTACCAGTTTTCCACCAGTCTTTGTTTCCTTCTCTGTCTGGGGGTTTATAGGCCATGGGAATTTTCTTTATCCACTCCAAGTCTTCTTGGGAGTACTGAGGCTCAGTAGGCAAAGCTCGTGACCCTGTGTCTACTAGAGTCAGTATGTCCGCTATGGGCTGGAGGGCCACCTCCTTAGCTGCCTGATCAGCCAAGTTATTTCCTTTGGTTACTGAATCAGTTCCCTTTTGATGGCCAGGGCAGTACATAATGGCAATATTTGCTGATTCCCATAAGGTCTGGATGAGGTTCAAAATTTGTTTGTTTTTAATAGCCTTTCCCTCAGCTGTCAGCAGCCCCCTCTCTTAGTAAATGGCTCCATGGTCATGCATGGTGCAAAAGCATATCGACTGTCCATGTAAATGTTTAGTGTCTTCCCTTTTCCCATTTGTAGGGCTTTTGTTAGTGCCACTAGTTCTGCTCTTTGTGCAGATGTTCCCTGGGGAAGTGCTTCTGCCCACACTACATCAGTGTCCGTGGTGACTGCTGCGCCCACATACCTTTTCTATCTCGAATGAAATTGGTGCCGTTTGTGAACCAGGTATGCTTGGCATGCAATAGTGGAGAGCAAGAAGTCTGGCCTGAGACTATATACTTGGGCCAGGATCTGCTCACAGTCATGCAGGGGTGTTTCCAGATCCAGATCTGACAGCAGAGTAGCTGGGTTTAATGCTATAGGTACGCAAAAGCTGTTCTGCACTGGGTTAAGTAATAAGGTCTGGTATTGGACCATACGGGCATTGCTCATCCACCATTCGGGTGGTTGTTTTAGCACCCCCTCTACAGCGTGTGGTGCCTTGGCCTGGCCTCTCTTTTCAGGCTTAATTTCATGTTCTCTGTCCTTCCTTCCCTGGCTTTGCTCCTTTTTTTCTCTCTTATTGTAAACCTTTTCCACTGTGGCTACTAGATCCTTAATAGACTTTTCACCAAGTCTGTCTAGAGCCTGCAACTTTCACTTTATGTCTGGTGCAGCTTGATTTATATAGGCAAACATAATCATCTGAGTCAACTCCTGGGTCTCAAGATCATACAGGGTATATTGACTAAAAGCTTCCATGAGCCGCTCAAGATATGCTGCCGGACTTTCACTTCCTCCTTGTCTAACAGCATAAACTTTGGCCATATTAGTAGGTCGGCGAGCTGCTGCCTTGAGACCTGCCTGCTGAGCCCTGGTGATAGATGGTGCCAGCTGAGCCCTGGCGATAGACGAGGAGTCGCTCCCTACCTTCAACCATATTGTAGTCCCATGTTGGTCGGTTCTTGGGAAAATAGGCAGCAATCTGGACAGGATCCATGATGGGCGCTCCTGTGGGGCCAGGGACATGGTTCCGGGCTGCCTTTTGGATACGGTCTCTCTCTTCAGTGGTAAAAGAACAGCAAAAGCTGACTACAATCATCGCAAGTGGGCTGGTGAGTAAAGAGAATAGTTTCAAGCAAATGAATTAAATCATGGGGTTTCTCAGAAAAGGGGCCATTTTGGGTGTGCCAATTGTATAGATCACTGGTAGAAAATGGACAATATTGGAGTTGCTGTCAACCATCCGCATCTACAGGACCTACAGCGCGTAAGGGAAAAACAGCTACATAAGAAAGGGAGGTTGATCCCATGGCATTGTGGAAATGGTTTGGCTGGCCCCTCAAAAACTTTAAGGGCAGGTGCCGAGGGCTCAGCTGCTGGTTCTGTAGCTCCCTCCTTCTCTTGATCATTCTCAGGCTCTACAGAAGGAACCTGGGAAGGGGAGTATGGGGGAGGAAACATTTCTTCTTCCAAGTTATCTCCCTGAAAAATCAGGGGGTACAATTTCTTTTCCTCTTTCTTAGTTTCTTTTTGTAAGTCTAGCGGGCTAGATGGAGTGGTGCCCATAGGTTCCAGACCCGTCAGTTGTATAGTCCAAAAAACAATAAACGGTAGTAGACAAACAAAACACACGCAGGCCTGACAGTTAAAAAAGCTTACAAAGTGGAGATCTGAATTGGTCCACTGACTACTGTAACAGGCAAGCAGAAGGAGTGGACCCACAGTGAGCTAGTTGGGCTTGGGTTAGGAGGCCCTCTTGGTCAGTTCCAGCCCAATACTGAACTGACTTAGGCCCCACAATTCTCAAGGCAGTGTTCCAAGGATCCCTACCCCCCACCCCCCAGCACAGGAGGATCTGGGACATCTCCCAGTTCCTCTAGAGTTGTCCTGCAAGCGCGTCTGCTTTGACAACCCTTTACACAATATGAATCAGAGCGGCCATCCTCATAAAGGAAAATAGACAAACAGACGAATGACAGGACAAGACAAATTACAAGACAAATTAACAGAGATGAATTGACAGCACTGTTTTCTTACCCTCTGAGTCTGGGATCTCAGGGGTCTCAGGGTATTCCGGAAAAGCCCCCACTAATATGTAGTGCGCACATCGCAGAACCCCCACCAAGAAGTCCACCAAGAGTCAGACATTCTGAAATGCAAAAGCAAGGTTTTATTTAGATGGGCTGCAGCTTGGGCCTTGTCCTACACTTTGACACAGCGACACAACGGAGCCTAGGAGGAGAGCCCCCCTGAACTAAACATTTGCAGGGTTTATAAAGGCAAACAACCAGGTGTTTGGATTACTACCATGTGTAATTGGTGGTCTAAGTTTGCTCACAGGATTTGCTTATCTTAGGTTAAACAAGCAACAAATGTTCACTGCCTCAAAAATGGAGTTACTTTAACTCTTCAATATGTACATGGCTTTTGAGATTTTCAGCTCATCTGATAAGATTATCCCTTTTTTAAAAAAAAACCCAAATCCTTCAGGAATTCAATACAACATCAACCAATATAAAACTTGGTCACCTTGAGACACTTTAAGATTTGTTCAAATTGCTATTTTCATCAAAACCTATTTTGTGCATTTTGTCAATATTATTCCCATTAAGTGAGACCTTATGTAACATCCTTGCTGACTGGTTTAACACAGGTCACAGATTATCTGCTGGCATTTGCTTTGGTTGCATTCTAACTGAGAAATCAAGGATTTGATTATCTTTTCTTGATATACTAAAACCTCTAATAATGAAAACTACCACAGTGGGAAAATCCAGAGTAATAACTGACTTAAATAGTTGCTGCATCTAGTCACATAGAAACTGGAAAGTTAATTTATTTTTCTAAAACCACTTTAAAAAAACTATTTTATTACACAAAAGCGTTCAAAGAGAGTTTTTTTTCTCTTAAATCAAAAAGTAAATGTGTATAAGTGAGGAAATAGTACTTCCTGTGTTATAGATAACCTTAGTATTTTAGGTTTTTATCACTTCTAAATGATAATCCTAAAGGGGAATTCTAAATTTGTATTTTATGGAAAATGAAACTGAGGTCAAATATTTCACAGAGTTATTGGAGGATGATAAACAATCATTGTATATACCCAGTGGAATCTAGGTCCTATTCCCTATTAAGAAGCTATACACATGGCAACAATTTTTTCCTATCATTCTTCCAGATAAGTGAGTTTGGCTTAGGGAAAGTTACTACCTCCATATCATTGGTTGTTCTCACATATTAGTACTGTGGTTAACTCTTGGTGGTGGCAGGACCTCAGCATCAAGAGCTGTAAACATTTGAGTACTACATCAGAGCCAATCTGTTCCCCATTTTCTAATATATGTTTGTCGCATTTTTTTGCTCTCAAAAAAACATAAAATATTGTAATGTGCAGTAAGTTTTGCCTATTGTCATCCTACCAAGAGTCACTGTTGTTATGTTTTTGAGTTGATAAAGATTTGTAAATAATAGCCTATTTTGTTTACTACTCTGATAAGTACAATAAACATATGAAAGGAATGAGCTTGAAAGCACAGCTAGAGGAACAAAAGATACATTTCTAGTAGATTCAAACAGGCTATTTATCAAATCCCTAATTGCTGTTTTGGAGTTGAGTCAAAAACTAAAAGATCTTTTTCAGGGGCTAATGCCCTCACTTCTGAGAGAGGGGAAGATAGTACAATATAGGCTCTCACAACTAGGAAAAGACTGCTTATTGGATAGTTGTGTGTATGTGTGTGAGAGAGAGAGACAGAGAGAGAGACAGAGACAGAGAGAAAGAGAGAGAGACAGAGACAGAGAGAGACAGAAAGAATATTCAACATTGAAGAAACTAATAAATTTGAGTATTTGCTTTGATGGACAAATGGGGATAGAATCTTAGAATAAAAGGCATTGGCATGAGGAACAAAGAATTTGAAGAAGAGCTCATTATTGTCAAAGATTTTATCTTATCATCAAATCCTTTTTTATTACTAGGGGTCTAACTCAGTGATTTATATAGTATTTATGTGAGATATAGGTAGAAATAATAATAAGCAGGTAATTTTAGAGGGACACAAATGATATGCCAACGATAAATCAGTTGGTGTTACTGAGAGTGACTGAAGAGGAAGTTTCAACTTAGGACAAGTGTTCATACAAGTAATATAGAGTACTATAGAGTACTATATATATTAAGGAAAGTAGAATGAAGTAAGTTTGTAAACAAAGATAAGGGCCAGACAGTTTAGGACTCCGAAGGCTATAGGAAGCTTTCGACATTAATCTATGTAAAGAAAAGTCCTTGCAAAATTTCAGATAGTGTTTTACAATCACACCATTAAAGGAAGATCAACTGTACTGTTATATATGAAGAATAATGGAAAGGGTAGGAATGAAAAAGAGAAACTTGGATGGAAAACATTGCAAAAGTAGCATGATGGATAGATTTTGGTAACGATAGTAGAATTGAATAATGACATAAAATTTTACAATAAATGTATAAATTAAGACATCAGAATTTTAAATCAAGTAGTCATTGAGATGTGTAATGTTTTAATTCAGATAAAATAAATATTGAAGGCTTATGCTACATATGGTATTTAAGGTCATGTAAATTGATACAATCAGAAAACAGTACATAAATTATAAAGCAATAAAGAATGAAAAGTAGAATGGAAGAAGGGCACAGTTATACTTTACGGAAACTGCAGGAAGAACACAATGGTCAGATTGGATGAAAGATTTCTTAAGATGAAAAACGTAGCAAATACTAAAGCTAAGTGAGATCTGAGATTTTTTTGTGGAGTTTTTGCCTGGATGATCTATTCATTTGTGAGAGCAGGTTGTTGAAGTCTAAAACTATTATTTTATTTGGATTTATGTGTCTTTTTATGGCCAATAGAATTGTCTGACAAAGTTGGTTGCTCCAGTGTTGGTGCATAGTTGTTAAAAATTCTTAAAAACTATCTTTCTGATGGAACATTTCCCTTTTAAGTATGAAGTAATCTTTATCTCTTCTGAATAATTTTTATTTGAATATATGAGTATTGGCACTCCAGCCTGTTTCTGAGATCCATTTGATCAGATGATTTTGTTCCAACTTTTTACCTTAAGGAAATTTTTGGTTTGTCTTGCTTTTACTTTCATTCTGTCTTTTGATTGAATAATTGATTCCATTACTATTGAGTGTTAGAATTGAGAAGTATGTGGTAGATCCTGTCATATCCACCCTATTTTGGAATATAAGCTTCATCAATTTATCAGATTAAATCCAGATGTATCACTAAACATTTCTTGAAATAAAAATATTTTAGTACTTTCAAACTTTATTCTTCAGTGATATTTGTAGCTGAATGTTGTTAAATTATTATGAAAATAATCTTTTGAGTTTCCTCATATCTGTACTATCTTGGTATTGTACTTTATTACATTATGGCTGGAATTCTAAAGTTTAGACATAATTTCCAGTAGGGATAGCAATACCAAAAGAGCATTGTTAGATATTCTTTGAAACTAATCATAGAGATATATTAAATGATTGACTCACATTTTCTATAAAGTATGGACTTACACATATGGTCTGGAATCTTTGAGATAGGATAATTTTATATTTCATTCACCTGCATTCAGTTTTTACTCAGTAATTTGAACTGATATGAATATATATATATATATATACATATATATATATATATATCCACTTTAATCTTTGGTTTCTAACCCACTATTTTCCTTATTTATTTATTTCCTGAATTATTTAAGCTTTGGCCATTTTATGAAGCCACAAATTCCCCATATTCCACCTGTACCACATCATCCCTCAACATCCTGAAATTTGTGAGAAAGTAGGCTTAATTTTTATAAGAAACTGTTAATCTGTCTTCTATAGTACTGTACCATTTTGTATCTCTATCAATATTTTGGTCCATACTGTTGCATATCACCAATATTTGATGCTTTTAGTGTTTGTATTACAGTTCTTCCAGGCAGTTGGTGATGGCGTCTAATTGTTCTTTTTATTCAAAGTACCATAAATACATATGATATAGAGCATATTTTAATATGCTTATTTAATATGTTTTCCAAAGATTTATTTTCTATCTCTAGATCTTCTGGACCATGGAGTATGTTCATATCTTTTTCTGGGTTTTAAAACTGAATCTTTCTGTAATCAAAGAGTTTTAATATTTATATTTGTTAGACAATAGCACTTTCTTAGATGTTTGTGGGTTTTTTTTTGAGAGTGTTTGTGAGGTTTTTTGAGTGTTTGCAAAAAAAAAATAACCAACCCATAAACACCGTATGTGTCTTATTCACATTCTTTAAATAGTGTCTCCAATGAAGCAGATTTTTAACTTTGATAACATCCAAATTGTAAATCTTATTTTTGCAAATTTTATATAGACCTAAATAGTTAATTTAAGGTCCTTTACATTTTCTCCTACATTGTTAGGTATTTCTTTAGTTCACATTTGATATTTAGATTTATTATGAAGTTATGAAAAGTTCAAATCTGTGTCTAAAGTTTTGTTGTATTTCCAATTATTCCAGAAACTTTGGTTCCTTTTACTCCCTAAATTCTTGTTTGCCAGCCAGTTGTGTTTCCCACATAATTGATAGACAAATGACCTAAAATTTCCTGTTTCTGGGCTCAGTCTTCAACCCACATTTTCTTTTGTAATACTAAATACTATCTGAATAATCCTCTAAAACCTAAGTATAGATTTGTACTTCCCCTACCCTGCTTATTCTTTATACTATCCCAGTGACAGATACGAACTTAAATAAAAAATATTTACTATTACTATTAATATTATCTTTAAGTAGTTGTAGAAAATGCTTTCAATTCAACAAGCCATATGATGGGTACAATGCATCCTTTTATATTTTTTGTCTGCCGTGGGTCTTGAACTCTGGCTCTGGGCACTGTCCTTCAGCTCAAAGCAAGTGCTCTACCACTTGAGCTACAGCACCACTACTGGTTGTCTGGTGGTTAATTGGAGATAAGATTCTCACAGACTTTCTTGCCCAGGCTGGCTTTGAACCGCGGTTCTGAGATTGCAGCCTCTTGAGTAGCTAAGATTACAGGTATGAGCCATGGTGGCCCGGCAGTCCAATGAATCTTAATCAATGCCACCTCTTTCCTTCTCTCCTTTCTCAATTCCATTCAGTCCCACAAATTGCATGGTTTAACTTTCACCTGTGTACATTGAACGCAGTAACTATATACACTTGCCCTTCCTTTCTCTGTCTGTCTGTCCCTCCTCCTTTGGGCCCTTCCCCCTGACCAAACATGTTTCAGCCTCCTGGATCAATTTCCATTCTTTCAAAACTTTTAAAACCAGTCAAGCTATTCAAATTTAGGTGGAGATACAAAGACATCCATGGATTTAGATTCTACCAGCTTGCTGTTAGAATCTGAAATTTGTCTAAGGTCAGTTTTACAGAAATACAGAAGTGGCTTTGATACCTGGTTGGCTGGTCTTGAAAGACAGGTAGTATTTATTGAGTACCCCTACAAAGCCAACATTTTAGACAATCATGGGTGTGCTTAATGGCAGGAAGAATGTGATGTGTAGAACTGACCAGTGCCTTTGGTATAAATATTCAAGTATCATCAATTAGTATAGATTAGACCTGCCACAAACAAACCAAACATCTTTAACATAGACTTTTCCTTATGTAATTTTAAATATAATTTTATTGTTATTTCTCAGGTTTGGTACAGAGGGGTTATGAGTTCGTAAGTTAGATAAACAATACATTTCTTTTTGGGGGACAACACTCCTTCCTTTGCTTTTACCCATTCTTATGTACTTAAATTGTTTTTTCTTATAAAATCACTAATGAGATAGAGCCACAATAAAAATATTATTCTGTTTGGCCATTTTATTTCATTTCTGAAACATTTTTATTTGTGCATATTATATCTACATTTTATAAGCTATTATTGGCTCAGGTGATACAGTGGGAAACACAAGGATTTAGAATTAATTTCTGATTGAAGCACTGTTAATATTCTTGGAAATAAATTATACTGGCAAGTGATTATATATTTATATTTTGGACAGTATTATTTACATGTTTTAAAAAACAAAATTTCTGAGTGTCTTGTATTTACACTTATCTGATCTGGGGAATGGAATGGGAATAACAAAATGGTGAGACAAAGGCTGAACCAATGCAACAGCGAAACTCACAAGACACTATATTGGAAATGAACTTAACCACTTGGAAGGAGGAGGGGAATATGGGGAAGGGAAAGTGGGAGAAAATAAGGGAAGGGGTAATAATGCGCAACAAGAAATGTACTGATAACCTTACTTACCTAAATGTCAGAGGGGTTACAGCATCACCCTTAAAACAAAATAAAAATTTTTAAAATAAAATAAATACCAGGTAGCTGAAATGTGTCTTCTCTGAATGCTTAGCCTTTGAATGCATAGGCAAATGGAAAGAGAATATGTAATACAGTTGTAATACCCAATGGACATATATGAAACTACAAGTAGGAAGTGGGGAATGAATAGATGGGAGGAGACTGGTCAAGATGCATTATTACACACATGATTTGACATTCTGAATTCAAATCCCATTATATAACAACTTAAAGCTGAAAAATATTTAAAATTCAAAGTATAGTCAACTTAATAAAGGAATGCAGATTGAAGGCAAAATATATCTCCGAAAGGAGATGGCCACATGGTTCAGGCAGAAAAGAGTTTATTGGGGGTGGGGGGGAGAACATACTGCTGGCCTGCCAGAGATGGAGGATGAAGGGGGTGTAAGGGATGCGGGAAAGGGAAGAAAAAGAAGGAAAGGGGCAAGGGGCAAGGAAAGGCTGCAGGGGGTCGGGGAAAAAGAAAGGGCAGAATTAACAATGGAGCCTAATATTTAGGAAGAGAGTGGGGAGGAGGCCTGGCCCCAGGGAATACCTCAGCGCCTGGAGGACCACACAGCCCCCAGATGTGCAGGTTACTTGGGTGAGGAATGCTGGGCAGGGGCTTCTAGGAAAGGAGCCATTTTCCCCCAACAGACCTAAGATTACTCAGATTCAATAATTAATGAGATTTCAACACACTTGTTCTATGTGTCATTTACCTGCAATTTTAAAGGACTGTCTTCATGTCATTCTATTTGAAATTCTATACACATCTCTCAAATTATAGTTCATCTTCTTTTGAACATTTTTGTTGTATCTGAAATTAGTTCTGGTTCATTGATATTAATACAAATTCAAATTCATATTTCATTTCCTCAGTTTTCTCTAAAGTGTCTACAAAATGAGTTTATGAGAACCCACATAGTATGTGGGAACTATGTTAATGTTTCTTGGGTCTCTGTTACTTCCAAGAAAATCTCTCATCTCTAAGCATTGCCTTTCTTTATCCTATCTCATTTCCAAGAGAGAAACAGTTTCCCAGCAATAGAATCTGAACGCTAGATGGACATTTTTCTCCCTTGTGGCAATATCTGTTATTCAGATCATCTCTTCAATTCAGGTTAATTCAGGTTCTGATGCCTCATGCTTATAATCTTAGCTACTTAGGAAGCGGAGACCTGGAAGAGGGTAGTTCAAAGACAGTCTGGTGAAGGAAAGTCAGGGAGCTTTTATTTCCAATAAACCAGCAAAAATACTGTATTGAAGGTGTGGCTCAAGTGATAGAGCACCAGACATCAACAACAAAGCCAAGTGTGAGCTCAAGGCACTGGCTTCAAATCCAAGTAAAAGCACTACAATAATTAATTAATTTAAAAATAGTGGTATTGTTTCTAGGAGTTACAAAAATATATGGCTATTTTTCTCACTTCTAATAAGATTTAACATGAATTCTGTTTTTATCTAGTTATTTATTACTCTTTTAGAAAGAGTTCTTACATTACAAATCACATTTTTTAAAAGAAGCGATGATAGGGGGAAAACAAAGGAGGAGGTAACAATGCTTGATAAGAACTGTACTCATTACCTTGCTCTTGTAACTGTAACCTATCTGTATAGTATTTTTACAATAAAAATTATTTTACAAAAGGCATTGCTTGTATTTTGGCTTTCCCCCCTTCATTTATTAGCAAAATTCTCTAAAATCTACTTGCCACCAACTGTTAATACTGTTAATTTATACAAAAATACAATTGATATAGAAACAAGGAAGATGCTAATTTTTCTTTAATTTTCAATTTCAGGGTAGGAAGTAGTGCTTTCAGATTTTTAAGTGGCAATCGGTAAACTTTTTTCATTTTTATTATTTATTGTGATTACTAATATTTGGGTTTATCATCTTTTAAGCATCTTTAACTCATTGTTTCAAAATCATATTCAATTTATAATCAAAAGAATGTGATCTACTTTTGCTGTACAATTTTCTTCTCCTTGTTTTGTTGGAGATTGGTCATTTAGGCCTTACAGTCATTTTGATAGACAGTTATCAACTTTAAATAATTCCATTAGTTTCTCATGGAAGTAAGTATTTATATTACATTTTAAGATATCAGAAATAAATTCAGTTGGGGTCATTGACACTATTCCATACTTGTAAAACATCTAAAGTTTTGACTTGTGTCAGTGATGTACACTAATTACTGTACCTGGGTAAGAAGTCAAAATTTTACACCAAAAGAAAAAGCTAAATTAATGCACATCTGAGTCTTGTATAGTTGTGATGCTAATTTTGCTTAATTCTTTGTTTGTCAAATGTATTCTCTAGAAAACTAGGATAAAATTTTAGGAGAACACATTACAAAGCTAGTGGTGGCCTCCAAATTAAAATATTAGGAATGCTGACCTTTTGAAGATTTGTTGTCTGTGTATTCTCAGTTTTGACAAGGAGAATCTGATGGTACTGATAAAATACTGCCAATTTTAATTATTACTGTAAGATATTGTATGAGATAGAAATAAGATCAGAGGCTGGGAAGGTGGCTCTGTGGTAGAGTGCTTGCCTTGCATGCATGCGGCCCTGAATTCGATTTCTCAGCACCACATAAACAGAAAAAGTGCTGTGGCTCAAGTGGTAGAGCGATAACCTTGAGCTGAAAAGCTGAGGGACAGCATCTAGGCCCAGAGTTCAGGCACCACGACTGACCCAAAAAAAAAAAAAACTAGTAAGATCACTCTGTTGATTACTAATTCAAAATTTTGACCAAAACTGTTCTACATTTTTGTCATTTACACGGCAGGTTAGAAAACCTAGTCATAGTTGGGTGCTGGTGGCTCATGCCTGTAATCCTAGCTTCTCAGGAGGCTGAGATAAGTCAGCCTGGGAAGGAAAGTCCATGAGAGTCTTTCTCCAATTAACCAGCAGAAAACCTGAAGTGGCATTGTGGCTCATATGGTAAAGTGGTCCCCTTCTGCTGAAGAACTCAGGGACAGAGCCCAGGCCTAGAGTTCATACCCCAGGACGAACCAAAACAAAAGAGACAACCTAGTTATCCCTTATAATCTCTTTACTATTTTCAGTAATACAGTTTTATAATTTCCTCACAATATTGTTTGTATTTTCTCTGCTGAAAAAAGTTGCTACAAGACTGAATAATGTTTTTCTTTATTATTAATACTGTTTCCCAGTAAGTACATTAAAATATAATTTAATATTGGAAGATTTCTATGTAAAAGCATACTATAAAGTGAAATTTCAAGAGATATTTGAGATAATAGTTAATTATTTGGTCCAAGTAGGTTTATTTCTAATCTCTCTTTTTCTTTTGGTTTCTCTGTCTTAACACACACACACACACACACTCACACACACACACACACACATACACAGAATGAGACAGACAGACAAGCAGAAACAAACAATGACTGAAACAGGGTTAGAAACAGAAAATTAATTACTTGATACATTTTACTAGATTGTCCTTCCACATTGACTGTGAGAGAGTGAATTGCTTCTGAGAGGGTCAATTGCGAGAATCAGCAGCAGCAGCAGCTGGTGTTGCCTGGACGTGTAGAACAGCAGTGCAGAGCTCAGGTGAGTGGATCCTTCATATACGAGTGGAGACACTGATGGCTCTGTGGTGCCAGTGTGGCAGTCAACCTCCCAGAGATGTTCACATTTACAATTTGTCTAAGTAAAATCCATTTTCCTAACTTTAAGAAGACAGACAAGAGAGATGATGTTCGCTCTTGACAAGCAATTGACTTCTTGTAATTCCCAATAAATCACTTCTAACAAAAATGCATGTAACAATCATCACAACAAGATATACATATTTTTCAAAGGGAATTTTAAACATATTATGGACTGTCGTGGCTAATTCTGACTCGGTTTGAGTGGATTGAGTGGTATTTAATAATCACAAAAGCTCACTTCTGCTACTTCTCTGGTGGTATTTACAGATAAACAGGAGTCAGCATTAGTAAACTGAGGAGGAAAGTCCCATTCTGTATGAGGCTGGCCTTCAACAGCTAGGTTGGAACAGAAAGCAGATAGGGAAAGCTCGCACTTGTGTGTGTACTCACATCTACACACACCACATTTCTTCTAGGTGGGCACATTTTTGTTCTTTTGCCCTAGATATCTATTGTGGACATTAGACTCCAAATCATTTAAAGGTAGACCTGTATTAGCCACTCTTCTGGGAGTTTCTAGGCCTTCATTTTCAGGCTAGGGCTCCATCACTGGTTCCTTCTTTTCTGAAGTTTCCAACTTGTCCTGAGAGCTCTGGTTTCTCTGGCTCTCCAGATGGCCATTATAAGTGATTCCAGCCTTCAATTGTGTAAGCCAATCTAATAAATTCCTCCTAATAATTATGTACATAATATATTGGTTCTGTTACTCTTTAGAACATCTTAATATATAAAGTAATTTTAATACATATGCACTATACATATTAATATATCAAAAGGAAGTAAAAATTTGATCCACATTTGAGAATTCATAGAGTTTACCTGTAGGTATGTGTTGGAGATTCATATTGACTCTTAGAAATGTTGAAATTCCTGACCTTGTACTATAATTCACATTGAAAAGTGTAAAAGATACTCTTGTAATTGAGTTAAGGTTCTTCGTGTTAGTGTATGTATCATCATCTTAACCCAGAGTCTGTTTATAACAGTCTCATGACTTTGCATGTCTAAGAATCCAAACTTATTATAGTTGTTACAGAAATCAAATTCTATGGACTTTCATCTATTCTAATTTTAATATTTACCTTTATTTATATCTTTTATTTACCTTGTTTCCAAGCCTCAAAACTAATACATATAAATATTTTCTGAAGGATGATGAAGGAAATAATTATGAATTGGTAAACTCCTTATGATTTGCTTCCTTTTACAATTTATTAGAGGAAAGAAGCTATTGTAGTGTGAATGTAATTATCCTTGTAGTAATACATATATTCTATGATAGTTACTTAAGGAAATAGGTATGTACACCTTAAAAGTTTGATCCCCAAATTGGTAATTGTTAAAGTTATTTAACATTTATTAACATTGTGTGTGTGTGTGTGTGTGTGTGTGTGTGTGTGTGTGTGTGTGTGTGTGTGCGTGCTGGTCCTGGGGCTTGAACTCAGGGCCTAGGCCTTATTCCTGAGCTCTTTTGCTCAATGCTAGCACTTTACCACTTAAACTTTAGTGCTGCTTCCAGCTTTATTCCTTTTTTTTCTTTCTTTTTCGTAAGTGCTTAATTGGATATAAATGTTTCCCAGACACTGGCTTCAAACTACAATCCTCAGCTCTCAGTCTCCTGGAGAGCTAGGTTACAGGCAGGAGCCACAAGTGCTCAGTGTGATTTAGTATTTTTAAATGTGAATTTAGGCAACATTTATAAAGAGTGAAACTCAGAATGCTTAGTTTATTAGTTGCATTGACTTAGATCTAAACTTCTTAAACATAAATATGCATATGAACACATTTTTGTTTTGAGATTTCTGGGCATTAGCCCTAGGATTTTTCTTAGATATATTTGGGGAGTTTTTATGTCTTTTTTATTGTGAAAATGCTGTACAGAGGGGTTACAATTATATGAGGAAGGTAATGAGTACACTTCTTATGAAGCATTGTTGCCTCCTCCTTTGTTTCCCTTACCATCCCTTCACATCTCCTCTACCCTCCTCCCCGTGCCAAAGTTCTAAAGTTCGTTTTTGGACATAACGTCTTGTACATCTCATAGTTGCTTTTACAGTAAGCTTACATGTAATTCTAGCTCTAGTGATCTAGTTTGAATTTTCCAACTTGCAAAGCTGTGTCCAGCAAATGATATTGCTTTCATGTGGAAAGTAATGCCCATGATAATGTCTAATATGTAGTAAGAGCTTTCCACATGACCATTTTATATATAACACACAGTGAATGCACAGTACTCACACAGTTCTTTTTCTTGCAATGATAGTAAGGATTAAATACTATTTTTAGAAGCATAAAGTAATTGAGCTGCCTTGTGTCTCTTTACTATAAATGGTTGAGGCTGAAATTTGTCCCAGAGTGCACAAAATTAAACACTACTTTATGCTGCCATGCCATTACTGCATTTAATTAAAAAGGTTGACAAAAATTACAGTAATAACTAACATCACATCCTAATAATAGAAAATATTTACTCATATACCATACCCAGTATTAAATACACAATGTTTTTTTCTTTATTCTGCCATAAGAATGTAAAAAAATTATTCATTGCACCTACTAAAGCTACCAGCACAACTATGTTTATTGCAGCATTATTCACCAGAGCTAAGATATGGAACCAACCCAGATGTCCCTCAGTACATGAATGGATCAAGAAAATGTGATACACACACACACACACACACACACACACACACTCACATATATAATGGAATTCTATGCCTCCATCAGAAAGAATGACACTGTCCCTTTTGTTAGGAAATGGAAAAAACTTAGAAAAAAATCATATTAAGCGAAGTTAGCCAGTCCCAAATAAATTTACATCCTATGGTTTCCCTTATTTGCAATAATTAGTATACATATATAGGATAATCTTATCAGATGAGCTGAAAAGCTCATATAAGATGATCCTAAGTGAAATGTACCCTAATATATGGACACGACTGACTTTGATGTTCTTGTTTTAAATGTACTATGTGATTTTTTTGTTTCCTTTGTATGTTCTTCCCCTATGGTGTATCCCCTGAGGTCACTGTACTTGTACCCTGCATCTTGTATATACATTTGTCTAATCTGGGGAGGGGAAGAGGAATAACAAAATGGCAAAAGAAGGACACAGGATGACTCATTGCAACAATGATACCTACAGGATGGTTTATTGGAAACGAACTTTACAGCTTGGGTTGGGGTGGGGGAGAATGGGGGAAGTAGGGGAGGGAATGTATAGTGGGACAACATCAAGGGAAGGGGTAACAATGACTGACAATAATGTACTCATTGCCTTACTCATGTAACTGTAACTCTTCTGTACAGCATGATTACAATAAAATAAAATTTTAAAAAATAGTTAGCCTATCAAAAATGTAAAAAATAGCTCTATTTTGCAAATGAAGGTATTAACTTTTATTGAAGGCTTCATAAGTAGAAAGTTGTAGAGCCAGAATTCCAATCCCAGCATTTAAAAGTCTTCTGATATACTTATGTGTGCTATCCATGACAATGCAGTTCCTAATATAAATGTCTTGAGGGTGTAGACAGAGGTTGAAATACTTTATATACTCTCCACTAACATGCCCTGAGCATGAATGCTCAATGTGGTGGAATATTGACGTAATATTTGATAAAGCTGAAAATAGACCTAAATATAAGAAACCTACCCATCTTCATAAGGTTTACATTTCAGAGCAAAGCAAGTATTCTGACTCAAGGAATTTGCTGATTAAAATTACTATTTACCTTGAGAACCATCAAAGGATAGGAAAACATGAAAAATTAAATGCATTTATCATTTGAACAAAAGGTTGTTCTGTTTTTTGAGAGCACCTAGTTCACTTCCTTAAAACGAGATCCTTATAATTATTATGCTACTACAGTTCACAATGAATGCTTTTATGATTCTTAAAATTTTAGTAAAAATCTATGTTTTAAACCAAAAATCTTGCTATATGGAAATATGTGTAGCAAGTATAGATAGGTTTGTCCATTTATCTTCAGGAGAGTGTTTGCCAGTGCATCCAGGGATGAGAATCCATGAAGCTCTTATCAGCTGTGGTTTTCACAAAGGTTTTACTTGGGGTCATACCAAGGTGCATCAACTTTAGACCTAAATAAATATCTTTTTTTTCTTTATGAATATAGAATGATTGATGGTAGATGGATGGATGAGAGTGAGAGAGTGGGAGGGAGTCATCTTCATAGCTTAATTAATTAATACATGTAAAAGAACAATTTCTTAAAGTTATAGCATATTTTGTGGTATGAAAAAAGAATATTAAAAAAAGTCCAGGGGCTGGGTTCCAGTGGCCCAAGCCTGTAATCCTAGCTACTCAGAAGGCTGAGATCTGAGGATCATGGTTCAAAGCCAGCCAGGGCAGGAAAGTCCGTGAGAATCTTATCTCCAATAAACCACCAGAAAGCTGGAAGTGGTGCTGTGGCTCAAATGGTAGAGCACTCACCTAGAGCTGAAGAGCTGAGGGACAGTGCCCAGGCCCAGAGTTCAAGCTCCACGACCGACAAAAAAAACCAAAACAAACAAACAAAAGTCCATACAGGGGACCTTATTGTTTAAATAAAATTTGGCTAATAAAATATAAAGTTGTCAATGTTAATGACAAAGATAAATATCAGTCCAGATAGCTCAAGACAATAATTTTTTTGATCTGAACCAATGCCCATTTTGGCAATTTTTCAGCTGTATTTAATCAGACTGCAGAACTGATTTTGTTTTTCATACTTTTTGCACGTAAAGATATTCATTTTTAATAAAATCTCAAGATTTTAATAGTTTTAGCTTTCCAATATCTCACAAAGGAAAAGAATAGCTAACTTAGTCAGTAGGAGTTCTTTGCCTTTTTTTAATGTAAAATTAATGACTGTATGTTCTGTTATCTAACTTATACTCGGTAATTCAATATACATTAGTCTTTTCTCAGGTCTGGTCAACTGGGCCTTGTAATATCATGTATTCAAGGAAAGGACTAGATAATAACAACATTAATGACAGCAAAACTCCAAAGCTAATAGGAATGCTGAAAGAAAATAGAAAAAATTCATGCTTCTCTGAGATCAGGGACTCCAAATCTTTCCAGGGATGTATGTACATACGCAGCACAATGGAGATATCATCAGAAAGGACCAGCTTCTGATAGAAACATTTCTGTAAATCTGTTTTGTAATAGAAAACAATATCCAGTTTGAGTTCATTTTAGCAAGATGTTTATTTATAGTACTTCTATGTAACAATAATGGTTTTGGTTATTGAATGTTTAAGGTGGATCAGGCACTATGTAAATTCTTTACATGTATTTTCTCATTCAGTAGTCTCAGCTTAGTTAACTAATGCATAAAGCTAATTCACAGAAATGTCATAAGTGACAAGGTCATGATTTGAATCCATGACTATGTGACTGTATAGCATTCCCTTACAGGAGGATGTATCACTTCTATAAATTTTTCAGTAGACTTTGTCACAGGTAAGTGATATACTATTTTATTTATGAAGGAGTGACTTAAATCTTCAGATTAGCAGCTCTTATATCACATACAGAGAGAGACCTAGAAGAATTAATCCAATATGATTCAAATGGATGTTATTTTTAACAAAGTTAAAAATAGGGAGTCAAGGGCTTCACCTTAACACTTACATGCTTATACATTTCTCTAGTTTCTGAGCCAAGTCAAGTCCCTACCTGGACTTTTCTGTGTAAAGGAAAAGACAAGCTGTTGCATGTTGAGACAAGTCTGTCCTTAGCTGGCAGGTGGCAGAAGTATTAGAGAAGAAAGAGAATGAATGGCAATGAGACACAAAGTGTCTCTCTGGAAAGATCAGTGACAAGTAGCTGACTGACGACTGATTATAAAACATTCTTTGCACAATAAAGTGCAAATGGCTGTGCGAACCATTCTTCTTTGTTTCAGGTTCAAGTTATTTAAAAAATTTTAATTTTATTGTCAAGATGATATACAGAGGGGTTATAGTTACATAAGTAAGGTAGTGAGTACATTTGTTGAATTTCTTACTCCTCCCTCATTTTTCTATCTCTTTTACTCCCCAACTCCCCCCCCAAGCTGTACAGATCATTTCCAACATAGTGTCTTGTGAGTGTCCCTGTTGTATTGGTAATTCAGATAAACATACAATACCCAGGGCACCCAGACCCAAAGAAACATAGGTCCCATGGTTTCCCTTATTTGCAATAATTAGTATATGTCTACAACAATCTTAGCAGATGAGCCAAATGGCTCAATAGCTATGTACATATGACCATACAGAATGATAGTATGTGAAATGAACTCTAAGAGATGGACACAAAAAGTTTTACTTTGTTGTTCTTGTTTTTAATGTACTATGTGATTTCTTCTTTCTTTTGTGTTTTTCCCCCTATGGTTTATCCCCTGTTGTCATTGTATTTGATTTTGGTACTCTGGGTATTGTATATATGTTTATGTAAACCATTCTTCTTGTAAGAAAATAGCTTTTCTCACCATTTGTGTTGGGAATCTGATATTGGTATCTAGAGTAATGATGGGAAACAGAGAGTATGTGATCCATTGTAGCCAGTGCCTTCTTTTCAACTTCTTATTCTAAAGAGCACTGTAACATTTTTCAAAAGAACATTTTATATACACATAAAAATTTGGCCTTTAAATTGACCCTATAGTCACCTAAAGTATGATTATTTTATTCAGACAACATTAAGTATTTTATAGTTGGAAGTCAGCCAGGAGATTATGCATAGTGTACCCACTTTTAACATGCAAGAAAAGTCAACTTTTATTTGGAAAAATGTAAAAATATCTTCATGAATATAGTTGAAAACCTTTGTCTATAATCTTATGGACTACTAAGCCACAGGATCAGCTTTTGGAAAAATATGTTTCTCCGATAGTTTAAAACTGGGACTGAATTGTCCTAATTAAAAGTAAAATGAAATATACTTTAAAATGTTTTCATCTTCAAAATTTAGAAGATGACAAAGTGAAAGTTTAATTTATGTATTGTAATATGCTACTAACAATGGTCGCCAGACATTAATTTTTATAATGAATATTCTGCTCTATAAATTAGAATTTATCTCAGGAGGTCAACTTCTTGTCCTCTCCCTGAGGATGTGGAAGGGTATTTGGAATATGACTTTGAATATTGAGACCTCATGAGATGCAAACTCATGACTGATTGTAAAAGCACTGGGTTGTGTTCAGGGCAGCGCCACAAGGGACTCCTAGCAAATGTTATTTGCCCAATATTGGGACTGATCTTCCACAGGGAGAAAGAGTAACAGGAAGAAGCAAATACTTCCGGGGGAGGGTGAGATGAATGCTCTAAAGGTGAAAACAGATTTGCCCTCCATTTAGTAAGTGACTTGTAAATGGGTTTTATGAAAAAGAGCAGGAGAGTCTTGTTAATTGGTTAAGAAATAATATTGCATTTGGATTTCAAGTATATAGATCAAGTATACTTTTGCAATTATAGCCCTAAGAAGGTGTTTATGAAAATACAAATTGAAAAGCAGATTAATCTTCATCAGAGAAGCCTTGTTAATCTTGCCCTGAAATGCAACAGAGAAGTCGGCATTAAAATAATAAACTGGAAGCAGTCTCTGGGATCACAAACTGTGGTTCAATACTAATTTCTCCTTTACTGTGTTACATTTAACAAGTTATTTAAATTCTGTGTGTCATTATTTCCTTTTCTGTAAAAAAAGGAGAGTGGAATTATTTCACAATGCCTTTATAGAATTACATTATTATAGTCATTATAGAAAACAGCTATGGATAATTTGTATTTTTTACTAACAGGAAAAGTTTTACATGGCTTGTCAAAAGATATATAGAGCTGGGAGCAGGTGGCTCACGCCTGTAATCCTAGCTACTCAGGAGGCTGAGATCTGAGGATCGAGGTTCAAAGCCAGCCCTGGCAAGAAAGTCCGTGAGACTCTTATCTTCAATAAACCACTAGAAAACCGGAATTGCCATTGTAGCTCAAGTGGCAGAGTGCTCACCTTGAACTGAAGAGCACAGGGACAGTGCCCAAGCCCAGAGTTCAAGCCCCACAACTGACCAAAAAAAGGTATATAGATTATAAATTGAGTAAATCAAGTTCATTTATATATGCATTGCTTTAGTTATTATTTGAGTAGAAGGAAAACTTAATATTCTTTGTATTAACATTTTTCCAGAATATAGTGTCTATTAACTGCATAGTGTCTATTAACTATGCATAATAGATCTCCTGAATTTTTCCCATCTAACTAAAATCTTTTCTATTATTTGTCCAAATTTTTCCCAAACCCTGGAATTACGCTAGCTATTTATTATCTCTTACCCTACTTTTACAAGATATGTTGTTTTAGAGTCCTCTTATAAGTGATTTGGGCTGTTATTTCATGTAATATACAAATATCAAGTCAACTTGGATTAAAAACTTAAGTCGATAATTCTTTGCCTATAAAAAGTACACTTCATGTTGTGTGCTGTTTGTTTCAGTGTTAATTTATATCTATTTTACTTATGTGCTAATCATTTTGTGATATGAACTTAGAAACACATTTTGGAAGATTTATTTATCCAAAATCAGGTGATAATTTGAATATGATTTTGAGGTTTAGCAAATAAAAACAATAGATTCTACAGTTAAGAGAAGCAGTAAGGTTGAGAGTTATGGGAGAGAATAATAAAAGAGGTGAATGATCAAGATGCAGTATTTTCATAAACTGTTTTGTTAAATGGCAACTCCTTTGTACAACTACTTAAGGATAATATTAAAAAATTAAAAATACTAGATGTTACCTGGTGCCAGTGGCTCATACTTATAATCCTAGCTACTCATAGGGTTGAGATCTAAAGATTGAAACTACTTTTTTTTTTTTGGTCCAATTGTGGGACCTGAACTCTGGGCCTGAGTGCTGTTCCTCAGCTCTTCAGCTCAAGGCTAGCACTCTACCACTTGAGCCACAGGGCCACTTCCGGCTTTTTTTTTCCTTTTGCTTATATGGTGCTGAGGAATCGAACCCAGGGCCTCAGGCATGCAAGGCAAGTGCTCTACCACTGAGCCAACTTCCCAGCCCCTGAAACTACTTTTGTAAATTAATTTATTTTTTATTGTGCAAAAACCGTACAGAGGGGTTACAATTACATGAGCAAGGTAATGAGTACATTTCTTATCAAGCATTGTTGCCTCCTCCTTTATTTCCCCTTCCCACCCCTTCCCATCTCCGCCCCCCCCACACCATGCATCTCCCTGTTCTCTCCCCCTCCCCCCTGCACCTAATCTCTTGTACATCTCATTGTTGCAATGCGTCCACCAGTATCCCTATTTAAACAATTTGTTTTTTCCCTTCCCCTCCACTAATTATACTGACATCAAATACAGTGAAAGCAGGGGTTATGACATGGGAAGGGACATACAAAGCAACAAAGAAATCATCTTATAAATATGTTAGAAAAAATAGCAAGAAAGAAAAACGATTTGAGTCCTTATCTTGGGTTCATTTCCCTAACATCACCTTATCTGACCATTTCTGCTTGTCTCAGACATATACTAGTTATTGCAAATAAGGAAAACCATGGGACCTATGTTTCTTTGGGCCTGGCTTACTTCACTTAATGTAAGTCTTTCCATTTCCTAACAAATGGGGCAATGTCATTCTTTCTGATGGAGACATAGAATTCTATTGTGTATATGTACCACATTTTCTTGATCCATTCATCTGCTGAAGGGCATCTGGGTTGGTTCCATAACTTAGCTATGGTAAATAATTCTGCAATAAACATAACTGTTCTGGTAGCTTTTAGCTCTAATTAACACCAAAAAGGCCAGAAATGGAGCTGTGGCTCAAGTGGTAAAGCATTCACCATGAACAACAAAGCTTTAACCAGCACTCAGGCCCAGCACCACAAAAATAAAATAAATGAATTTTACATCTATCTATCTATCTATCTATCTATCTATCTGTCTGTCTGTCTGTCTGTCTGTCTGTCTGTCTGTCTGTCTGTCTGTCTGTCTGTCTGTCTGTCTATCTATCTACCTGTCTATCTATCTATCTATCTATCTATCTATCTATCTATCTATCTATCTATCTATCTACCTACCCACCTACCTACCCACCTACCTATCTACCTATCTGTCTATCTGTCTGTCTGTGTATCTAACATCTATTAGATGATAAATTAAATTTGATTTCTAATAAACAGTGAAAACATTTCTATTTTAATTATGTCCCATTTATTCAGTGCATATCCCTGCACTATTCTAACAGCTTTCCAGCTCCTTTGGGAAATATTGACTTTATTTTCCTGTCATTCTAGAAAATATCCTAGATTATTGTTCATGACCTGTCCAGAGAAGAAGCTTTATATACAAGCATATTATGTCTGGGGACACAAACCGAGTCACAGCATGGTCATTCTCTCCTGGAAGTCATAAAAGAAGTGTAAAAGGCTATTTCTCAAGCCAAGCCAGAGAAAAACAACCAAGGATATCCACTGAAACTACTGAAAAGTAGAAATTATGTGACCTAGTAGAGATGAAATGCTGTAAGAAGGAAATCCAAAAGCTGCAGAAGACAGGCTTTATAGGAAGAGTTAAACACAGCAATAAGATGGAGAAGAGTTAGATTAGATCTCAAAAATGGTTTCTGTTTCTGGAGTCAGGTGACTACATTTAATGTATAATTGGCTTTTTCAGTTATAGGAGCCATTAAATTCTCTTAGCTGACATCAACTTGTATTCAATTCCTTACACACAGTTGACAGATTCCTAGCTAGTTAATCAGGGAAAGAACATTTATAAAGGGTAGAAAACACAGAACTGCCTCAGGAAAAAAGCATAGTGCCAGGAAACGTAGGGTATATAGATATGAATTCCATAAACTTATGATTCTGTGGATTTGCTGGGCTTGCCTGGATGATATTTTCCTTAATGTCTCCCAGTACTTGCAGTTAAGAAGGGAATAGGACTGTGGTCACCTGACTGAAGGGTCAGCTGGAATGGACGAGTAAAGAATCTCACTCATGTGGTAAGAAACATGCATTTCAGTGTCTGGGAGTCCGAGTGGGACTGATTATCTGAGAACTGTGTGGCTTGATCTCCTCAAAGACCAAAGCTAGATTAGCATTTAAATACTCCAAAAGACTCAGAAAGCAATTGTTCTGGTTCTTATAATTTTGCTATTGAAGTCATGCAGCATCACGTTTTCTCAATTTTATTGGACATTTTAGATAATAGGAGGACCACACAAGGGCAAGAATACAAGAGCCTGTGCTCCCTGTGGAAGGGAAGAGGGGGATACAGCATGTGTGTGTGTGTGTCTAGAGTAACCATCCTCATTACATATTAATGTCAAGGAATCTTACTGCAAAAGTTTCTCCAATTGTACATGCTCATATTACTTAATTTTACCAGGAGAGGATTAATTTTTGAAGGTCCTAAGAACATCTGCCTCTTCCTCAATACCAACTACATTGCTTACACAACGTAGTAACCACTAAGAATAAGTATATAAACCTACTATGTTAATTATTTTTCTCAAACTAGGTGTTTTGGGCTTTGAAGACTATGTATATTTACCTTACCAGGTCACATTTGTATCAGCAAGGAATGTTCTTAGCTAGAGATCAGACCACTAAACTGAACAGAAGTTGGTCTAGTTGTTGTAATATTTTACTGAAAATATGAACATTTCAAGCTGAAAAAAACTGTTTTATTAATCTGTATAATTATATTTGTAAACTTTTCTTTTACCATCCCAATAATTTTAAGTTAAATCACTGTACTTCTGTAAGACAATTAAAATTTTTGCAAAGGTTCCCTCAATTCAAAGTGTAGGAAATTTATAGAAATGGGAGTGTTATTTATAGAAATAGGAGTGTTAGGAATCCTAGTATTATGTCCTGGCATGATTATGCTCAATTAATGATAGCTATTAATAATATAATAAATACTTCTTAGTAAATATTTAATGAGTGAAATGTACCTAATTTGGTGAAAGAGATCAAAGTTGTAACCAAGTAGACTTAGCTCGCTTTGTGTCAGTTTTCCTTAAAGCGATACATTTATTTTCTAAAAAAAACATCAGAAATATTCTATAGCAGCCCATAGCCCTTGGAAACATTTTGATAAGTTGAATTAGACAAGTGAAGATTTCTGTTCCCTAGAAATACATATACTTTAAAGCATAAATGGATAAAAATTGCTGGGGCAATTTAGATTCTGTTTTTCTTAAATCAAATTTCAATGTTCGCAAAGTTGTTTGAGGCATTAGTTGACCTAGAATACAGGTTCCCTCCCTTTTTCTACACATACCTTGTTCTTTGATTACTTTATCTTGTGTACTGGAGTACATGTATATTATCATTCAGTAATCCTATTGTCTTTATGTTGCTTTAATAATTCATAGGTGAGATTTTGGTAGTTGGTTTTAGTCTAATTCACATCACAATTGTGATAAACATGTATATAAAGAAAGATATTTTTAAATACGTCCTGGTGATTTGTCTCCAGTTCTAAACTTAGAAGTTAAGTTACTTAATATCTAAATGTGTTTCAGCTAGCTACCATACCTTTCCAGGATTCCCATTTCTCATCTGAAAACTGAATTTCATTATGTATGGATTTTAAAAATAAAATAAATTAATGAGAATAAAGTATACATACAAATCACAGTACTCAGACAAATCCATATAACTATAAATTTATGATTATTGATCCTAATCTATTGTTTTCTGAAGGATTTTACATATTTGATTTTTTTTTGTTAGCCTATCTCAGTCACCTAGCTAGGTCAAATCAAGTTGAGAAAAGCTTGGAGTAAACTGTAAATCTGAATCTCAGGCTAAGAACACAGAATTTGTTATCAGTGAGAACAAACAGGAGGTATTTTAGATGGAGATGCCAAATGATTTCTCTGTGGTTAATTTTCCCAGCAATGTAGAATGATGTAAGTTATTTTTTCTTAAGTTCCAGATGTCCAATGACCATTGGCATATGACATTTTCTTTGTATTAAAAATATAATTGGTCAAACAACATATTTTAAAATGTTGTTATCTCTTAATAATCCTGAACTGGGAGTCTTTCTAAGAAAAAAAAAATCTTTTTCTACGTAAGTTTGAATTTTGTAAGGTAAGCTATTTTTGTTTTTCTTTTAGGTTCCTTTCTTTTTTCCTTCTTGTTTTGTTTTGTAGTGATGGTTGTTGACTTGTATTTTTCACTTCTGCAACTAATAATTCATACTGACCTAGATAAAAGTTTTATCTATAGGTAGGCAGACAGGCAGGCAGTAATTAGAGATTTGACTGTATTAAGAACTGCTTATATCAAAATGTGATTTACTGTGCTTTTCTGATAAGGGATTCTCTTTGGTCTCTGGTGAGGTAGCAATTACCACATGGTCTCCAAACTTCAACAGCTTATATACGGAATTTGCAAGCAGGCATGCTGTGCAAGCACAAATTTGATGCCTATGTTTAGACTCTGTGACCATGTTGCAAATTCTAAGACAGCATTATGCAGCAGCAAGGAAAGACAGGATAGGAGGTAGAGACTTACAACAAGAAATTGCAGAGATGATTTTTAGTTTAAATTTTCTCTTAATTAATAAGAGAAAGAAATAATTTCAGTCCTATGAATACTATGCCAATAAAGAAGAAAGAAATCATTGTACCAGATCTGATTATTTATGATTTCTATAGTAGAGATCAACAATGTACTTCACATGTGCTATTGAACTTATTAATAAACAGATATTAGTTATTTTCTAATTTACAATTTGATCTTTCTCAGTACATAATTATGGTGCTGGACAGACTGAATTTGTATTGATTGATTAATTCAAAAACATTACTAGAGGTTTTGAAAATAAAAAAGCACCAAAGGTTAATGACTTTTTCAACAGTATTATCACGTGAATTCACAGTTTTGTTTGCTAGATAGAAACTTTATTGATTGAGCCATGATTCTATCCCGAATATGTGCTTCTAACAAGAGAAAAATGTATCCACATATTGGAAAAATATAATAAATCTATTTTAACAATGCTTCTAAGAGTTTAACATTATTATTTTGTAGGAAGTCTATTGAAAGTGGAGTTTTATTTTTGTAGTATGGAGGAAGTGCTAAATACTTGATGTAACTATTATGTCATAAGTGCAACAAAAGTCTCTGTGGAAAATTTTGCTTTAACTTTTGTTTGGTTCCTGTGAAGGCTGAGATCGACACTAGGGCTACACATGCACTAGGTACCTCCTGTACCACTTACCTACGCTCTCGGACTTCTCTGCCAATTTTATAATCAAGATCCTCCTATAATACTATCAGGAAAGAAACCATCAATTCTCCACTAAGTACTATTAGAAATAATGTAAGGTGTGACAAAGCTTGTATACTCAGCAAAAGCTGCCAAATGGTTTTCAATTTCCTTAATATTCATCTTACACTTTCTCTTTGAAAAATACTTCAATGTCTTCCCCCCTGCTGCTTTTTTCTTTGCCACTTGATACTGAATATGACAAAAGGAATCCTCAAACAACAAATCTTATCTTAAAATTGTATGATTGCTCTTTCAAGCAGGAACTTAATTCTTTTTCACATCTATGAGGTACTTTACTTTTCAATATTCTTGTTCCATCAAAGAAATAATACATGTATATATACATGTATATATGCATACATACACAAGTACATCTATGTATATTAGAATGTATGTATTATTTCTTCCATTCTAAGATACTCCTTCCCAGAATTTGACTCAACTGGTAACTTCATTTCTGATTCCTTGAGAACATAAAAGCAATCAGAAAACAACCGTTACATACACTAGTCACACAGCTACTCATTTGAACTTGTATCACCATAGTATTCCTTTCTTTCTATTTTGAAGGATAATTTGCTGATGATCCTATTGAAAGTCATTGTCTACCCATGTGTATTAAGAGCCATCTCTTCCTTTTTCCTCAAGTTGCAACTCTTATAAATGTGTTCTGAATGAAGTGCAACCTTCTACATGGTCACTCAAAAGAATATATAAAGCTATTTTCTACAAGAGACACATGTATAGATTTTAATATTTTTCTATTTCTATGGAAAAGTCCATTGTGAATTTGATAAAGAATTGAATCAATAGATTGCTTTATATGGTGTGTGGTGTGAATATTATTAAAAGCTTCTAATCCCAGATTGTGGAATGTTAATCCATTTTTTGTATCTTTCCTCAGTGATTTATAGCATTCAGTATATAGATCTTTAATCTCTTTGAGTAAATTTCAAAATATTTATTCTTTTAGATATTATTTTAAATTGAATCACTTTAATAACTTCTCTTTTGACAATTTATCATTACTATAACATCCAAACAATACTGATATTTCTATGTGATTTTATATCCTTTAAATTCACTCTATTAGTTTATTAGTTATGAGATTAGTTTTGGGAAAATGTTTAGGAATATATATATATATATATATATATATATCATGGTATTTCCAAATAAGGTAGATTTTATTTCTTGTTTTCTTACTTGGATATGCTTAATTAATTAATCTGATTTGCTTATTACTCTCACAAGGACTTCTACCACAATTTTGTAAAGGTGTGGTAAAACAGACTTCCTTTTCTTGTCCTCATCCTAGGGGAAAATATTTCAGTTTTCACCATTTAGTGTAATACAATCTATGGGTTTGCTCACATACAGATTATGCATCAAGGAGCATTTAATTAGATTTTCAAGAGTTTTTTTTAATCTAAAATGTTAATTTGGCGATTTTATGTGTAACTACTCAGATAATAAAAATTTTATTTTTCAGTATGCTATTGTGGAATACACATTTATTCAGTTTACGTCTAAGAGCTAATTTTCAAGCTTCATGATCCTTTTAATGAACTACTCAATGATTTGCTGGGATTTTTTTTCTGGAAATTTTTGCTTTGGTGTTCGTCAAACGGATTAGTCTATAATTTTCTTTTCTTGTGGTGCCTTTACTTGACTTTGCTGTAAAAATGAAGTTCAGTTGGAAGGAAGACATTCCAAATTCTGCAAGTAATCTTAGGGCTGAAGCCCCCAGTTTGAGGTTTGCTCTCCATTTGCATTAATGAATGGAAGGGATGGTTAATGGAGCACTATATTAATTAAATTGAACATTTTCTATTTTTGAAACTTTATTTTCTCCTAGTACTCCAATCTTTGTTTCTCCCTCCTATCTACATCATTTTTGCCATTTGCTTCTCATCGTTATGATCTTATAATAAGAAGTAAATCATGTCTTTAGGCCTCTTCCAACTTATCACTCATTTGCTAGGAAGTTTTTTCATTAGTTATGTAAAGACTAATGTTTGCCATATTTATAACTTAACTCTGAACACACCAGTCATACACTTATTTTTCAACATCTTTGGGAGATCCAATGGATGGCTCCAATTGGTATACTAAAACATCAAAATTTTGATGTGCCTCCCCAAACTTCCTTCACTTATACTTTTCTATGCCAGGGCTAATAACTACAACCCTTAGGTTGATCAGGTGAAAGAAACTTTAGTTATCATCAATTCTTGTTTTCTCATACCCCAGTTTTAATCCATTTGGCAATCCTGTTCTGCCACAGCATATAACTATTTAGTATAACTATTTACACCTTACAATGCCAACACTCAGGTCCAAGGCATTGCCATTTTTCAAAAAGATATTGCAGTAGTAGCCTCCACTTTTTCCTTGATTCTCCTGCTCTAAATTCTCTCTTTGGTCTATAGTCAGTACAGAATATAAATGTGTCAATCTAAAATATCATCCTGTAGTAATGAATATCCCTTACTTTGTATGTCTACTTAAATATCATTTTATTAGTGAGATCTCCCTAACCCCCCACCCTATATGAAACAACAATCTAATCCAAAGTGATACACACAAAGACCCCCTCCCCAGCTTATTCCTTTCAATTCTTTTGTTCTTTTTTGTATGTCCCTAAATCCCCTAACAGTTTATGTTATTTAACATCTGATTCTCTTGGTATTTAGATGCTAAAATAATATTTTTTTTCTGTTTTCCACCAAATGCTGACTAGAGAAATGACAAAATTTACATTATAAATTTCCAAAGAATAGATCAATAAAATAGGAATCCAAATTTCACTGATGTTTACTAGTCTCTATCTTTATGCTTTTAGCTTAGCATTGGTTCCTAAATACAGCTTACAGAAATTAAATTGTTGCTTTTAATCACTACTTCTTTGTTTTATAAAAGATATGTTTTAGATTTTGTGCTTCATCTATATTTTCAATTGGTAAGAAATATATTGTGTGTTTAATAATTTCTGTAACTTAGTGAACATTAAAATCATGCTTTCAAATTACTTCACTGTAAGTATTGAATCTGAATGTGGCTAGACCACTTAATTTTAATCTAGATTTATTATGTGCATAGATGGTAAATAATTATTTTCCCTTTTCTCTTAAATAAAGGATGGACACTCAAATTTTGATAAGTTGGAATAGTTATAGCAAGCATCTAAGCACTGTGAAGATGTATATTAATACATTTATGTTTACAGAACAAGCCCAGTTTTTCCTTTCTTCTTACAACTTAGAAAGCATAAATGTGTAAAAAGTAATGGAAATCTTACTTTTCAGTCTCATGTACAATTTTGTACTTGTAGAATTTAGATCTGAATAGAAAATATGAGTGTGTTTTGCTTATATCTACTATTACTTTTTAATTTCTTTGTGCATTATTCCAAAGATATTATTATATATTGTGTATTATCCTAATAATAAAGAGATAAAGAAGGATAATAAATAATTCTACTGAACAGCTGCCCACCACAACCAAATCATCTTTGCTATATCATCCAATCTTATGTACAATATATGAGAAAAATCTTTATGTTTAATGACAAGACAAAACAGTTTCTGTTTCACTCTTAAACAAACTATTGGTTTTCATAATCATTACTTCTCATCAACACTAACATTGCCTAGAGCTATTTGATTTTAATATTTAATTTAAGGACAAATATCAATTGGAGAAGGTACTTTGCTTTTAGGATAAAAGCCAGTTAAGATTTTTAATTTATCTTCTTTTCCTTTTGGTAAAAGAAGCCTTTTCAAAGGCATTGCATTTTTCTAAACATTTTGCATGAGAAAACTAACAAAATACTTTTAGCACTGTGCTGGTTTTACTTGCACTGTTCTAGGAAAGCAGAGGTCTGGTCTGTTTCTGAGGAAGTGGAATGTAAAGTTAGAGGTTTTATTTATAAAAGAGGGATAAATGGTAAGCTGTCAGAATTTAAATCTCCCAAAAATAGATCTAGACAGTTGCCAGCTCACTAAAAGTGTCCTTACATATCCTCCAAAGTAACTATTTTTTTTGCCACTTCCAGTTATGCTTGATTTTCAATTTTACATAAATGGAAACACAGTATGAGGCTCCTAATATAATTTCATGTCTGTTAAGTCTCTTGCAATAGCAGTTTCTTACAATGATATATATTGCTTGGCCCAGTGTTTGAGATAGAAAAAGTCCTATCTGCCATGGAAAGTTATGGTATTCTCTTATGGTGTTTGATATTCTTGGTTTAAATGTTGACCAAGTTTCAAGTAGTGTTCATTTGATTCCTGACATTTTTCAATGTTCTGCTATACTTATCTCACACAAATCTATTTCTCTTAAAGACATGAATTGTAGCACAGACTTGTTTAGTGATTATATCTACACACAAAAACATATGAAATTTATATGAACAAAAGGACATAAAACTATGTAACTCTATAGGCACACCATGAATCAAGTACACACTGAAAAAATGTCTTAGTAGTAAGTGTTACTAAAGCTAAAGCAGGAAATATCAGTGTGGTTTTAGTATTTGCTATTCTAGGAAATGAGATAATGGTAAAACCAAGACATTCATAAATAAATAAATAGGAATAGAGATGTAGATATCTTCTTACTAAAACTAGGACCAGGAATGGTATTTCAATTCCAACATTTAAATGGTGGAGGATTTTATAATATGTATCTAACTTAACTCCTCATAAATAGAAGATTAGGATACATATATTCAATAGATGATAAGAAAATTTGTGTTCTTGTATTTTTCATTATTATAAAACATTTTGTGATGTATAAATGCAATTTCATATTGAATTCTACACTTGAAACACAGTCCTTTGAGATATTTGACCTGAAATTCAGTATTGATCACTAAGTAAGTGACACATAGCTGCCAATACTCTGTATATTTCAAAATTATATAATTTATTTTATGAACCATCATAATTTCCCCCGAGAGAATCCAATGTTTCCTACCATAATTTTAACTGTGGAATACTAAGTGCAAAAAAATTATTATACTTGCAAGCATATGGTTTTTCATTAAGAAATTATTTGTTTTTATTAGTCCAGACAGATTTTAGTCTAGAAGGCACAGAGAAAAGAAAAATAATTGAGCAAAATAATTAATTAAAAAAAACTGAATACAGAATGTGTTCACCAGTTTCCAAATAAAAAACAAAAATGTTGCCAGCATCCTGAAATGTATGATTAGGTTTCAACAAATATAATCATTGTTGCCATTTCAACCTCTTGCTTTGAAACTAGTTCTAGTTGGCCTCTTTATTATTGTGTTAGTTACATTTGCTCATTCTGTTGCATGTAGTAATACAACTTTGATAACATTGATAACATACAGCTGTAGTATACTATTACATTTTATAATAAATGTACCATGCTGCATTTAATGAGCTCTTATTTCTAGTTTTCCTATGTTAATAATTATAATAGTCAAATGATACATTTGTTATATATGGATTTCCATGGGTAAATGCATTATTTATTTGAATAAATGAGAATAGAATCACTAGTCACAATAGATGGGGACATTCAACTGATTTTATTAAATGAATGCTCTAATGTACATTTCTACTGTACAATGTCAATATTTGAAGTTTTTATTCTTCTGTTAAACTAAGTTATTTTCATTGTTCCAAAAATCGAAGGCTATTGATGCTTTTGAGGTGCTAGTGATACAAGGTAGCTATATCTTCAACCCTTGGATTTCACCTTGAACTTAAACTTGGGCTTAAACTTAAACTGGTTCTCTCACTTTGGATTTAAACTTGTGATAGTCCTGTCTATCTTCCCAAATGCTGAGATTATGGTTATATGGCCCACATGGCATTTTTATAGTAGTGCACAACTGATGACTAATGTGGTAGAGCAACCATTCTTATATATATTTGTTTTACAGATAAAATCATTTGTAAAAGCTCAATTAAGCTTTCTGAATATTTTGCTATTCCTGTATCAATTGCTTTTAATTGATCTGTACTTTGTTCTATATTATACTATTTGTCAAGTATATGTATTGTGATTTATTTCTTCCAATCATATGTCTTTTGCATTATTGTATTGTTAATTCTCACTTTGAAGATGAGATCTTACAATATGTACTCAATTTAGACCTAGTTTAAGACCTTCAATATGTTACAATTAGTCATTATTTATTTAACTAAATTAAGTGAATGATTGTTTAATTGTGATATACCTTGTTCTTAAGATATAGTAGCATTCCAACACTTTTAATAGTCTCATCTTCCAGAATGAATTCTGAACCCTTAGTTTCAGTATCATTAGCTTTCTTTTATCCTATATTGCCAGTTCTTGAAAAGTTTGAAATTAAATTCCTGAACCTCACTCACTTTACTCAGAAATCTTTGTTTCCCCCAATTTAGCATCCCTTTAGAATCTCTCAGCTTGAGAGATTGCCAGAAGTTCTGCTACCTGCTTTGTCTTTATCCATGGTCTTTGTCTGTAACACTAGATGCTATCTTCAGATGTCCTAAAGCAATCATAAAGAGTAGCTTTCCCTTGACTGGAAATGGGACATAATGGAATTCTAATAGTTTGTGTGAATTCTAGTTTCTTTTCATTTTCCTATTTTGTTCTCTTTTTCACATGTAAAAATCAAATTTAATGGTGATGACTTATAGTAAGTTTAATACAGGTATGTTTAAAACCCCAGAGTCTGTTCACCCCATATGTCTGTGTTTGTCACTGATTTTTATCTTTTTAATTTCTTTTCTTTGAAGTAAAATTTATAGCCCTATTGTTTAGCTCTAGAAAAAAGTATTTTGCTGGAATTAATTTTGTGAATTAATGATGAGAAATAAAATCACTTGATGGTAAATTTTTATATTAAAAACAAACTTCGGATAAACTCTTACCAACTTAGTTTTGTATTTTCTTATCTTTAATTGAGCTAAAGCATCTTCTTGAATCAACTCACTACGAGAGAGATGCCATTACTCACAGACAAATTCTTCTCTACCTCAAGACTATTGGTTTTGGGGTTGGGTATCTCTTTAATATGGGGTTGCCCTCTGCAAAAAAGTATACTTTACATTAACCTCGGCTTCTAAACAACCAATTGTGGAACTTAATTTTATAATATTTCAAAGCATTGCCAAATACTGCTGGTAGACAAAGTCACCTCCAGCTGATAATCACTGCCTTGCAGTTTTATAGCTAAAGATCGAGGTAAGCGCTGCAAGGACAGAAAGACCAGTGAACTTTTCTTAGTCCAACTTAATATAAAGTGTCATGGTCAATATTCCCACAATAAATGCAAGGTACACAAATTGTAAGAAATAAATGGGATGATGCATACAAAATGTGCTCAACACAGAACTCGATAAGCAGTATGAATCGAACACAGAAGTCTATTTCTAATGATAGTTTTTAATTCCATATTAAGTGGACAAATTTTCAAAAATTACACAAATTTTTATTAGCTCTCAGAATTAGAATTTGAAAATAACTGGACTGAACCACCTTGAAAAACATTAGTGTTTCCATATCATTAGTTTTCATTTTTTCTTTGACAGTGTTAAGAATGTTCTTTCCACAATAGATATGTGAATCTACAATGCTGCTGAATGTCAAATCTACCTAAACACTTAACTAGCTGTCTCTGAGAGAGAGAAGAGAGAATTGCTTCATGGTTTGCAATCTAATATAATTATGTGAGTGTATATACTTTTGTCACTTTAAGTTACTTTTTCTCATAGATTAAAAATATATTTTCCAGGCTGGGAAGGTGGCTCAGTGGTAGAGTGCTTGCCTTGCATGTATGAGGCCCTGGGTTCGATTCCTCAGCACCACATAAGCAAAAAGAAAAAAGCTGGAAATGGCGCTGTGGTTCAAGTGGTATAGCACTAGCTTTGAGCTGAAGAACTGAAGGACAGCGCCCAGGCCCAGAGTTCAGGCCCTACGACCAGAGCCCCCCCCCCAATATATATATATATATATATATATATATATATATATATATATATGTTTTTTCAAACAACTCAAACAATGAATCAACAACTCCCAATGAATCAATAACCCAATTAATAAATTAGCAATAAGATTTTTGAGAAGATGAAGTAAAAATGGCCAGTAGATATATGAAGTAATATTCAACATTTCTGGCCGTAAAGGAAATGTAAATCAAAACAACACTGAAACTCTATCTCATCCCAGTAAGAATTGCCATTAGATAAAATGCAAAAAATATCACATGCTGGCAGGGATGGGGTTGGGGGAAAAAACTTTAATGAACTGTTGGTGGAAGTAAAAACTGGAAAATAACAAGTGTGGAAGGCATTTTAGAGATTCCCCAAGATACAACTATCCTATTGTCCAGCTTTACTGCTCAGGAATTTATCAAAAACATTAGGAGAGGTACTGAATGCAAAACTCCTAGGACAACATCTGTTTCACAGGAAAATTTCAAATATAATGTGTCTACAAGTAAACATTAGGCCTCCCTATTTGTACACATATAAGAAAGTATCTACTCATTTTTCTTGACAAAGCTCTGGATTCAGAGCCTGTGTACTAATGATCCAGCTAGTGATGCAAAGGAGTTGACTTAGTAACACAGATTGAGGTTATTAGCAGATCTGTGCTTTTTCTGTCAGGAGTAAATTGAGTATTCAGGATTATAATTGGAATGAGTTAAGCTATTCCCAACAATTTCCACACAGCTGGAAACTTAGCATGGGCTAAGTATTCTACTGCTGGTAATTTCTCACAAAGGAATAAAAAAACAGAAAATAGAAACCTAGAGAAGGAGACTAAGAAAGACTTCATTTCTTTATTTCCCAGTGGAAGAAGACAATGAAAAGGAATGGAACTAGCCTCAGTGCAGACTGGAGTGATCTCTATAAAGTTTTATTGAATGAATGAGTTGTATTGGTGTATGTCCTGTCAGCTACTTCGACAGGCTATTGAGACTAAAATCAGGTTTTTCCCTCACTTCCATAGCCTAGATGGACAACCTACAGCGAAAGTGAAGGGAGAATATTTCTTTTTTTTCCCCTTATTAAAAAAAGTAAATATCTTTAAAAAATCTTAGGTCAGGACAGCTACGATTTTGTTACTGAAGCCACTCTACCAAAACAAATCCCCTAGAATGAGTCATTTCAATATTATATCAAGGTTTAAAAAGGCCAGTCTGTAACTTCTATATTTTCTGTAGAGAATTTCAATGTATTTAAATGTTTGCAATATAAAGGATTTTAATAGGACTAAAGATGGCATTTTGTGCCAGAAGATCAGTATTAAAATGGATTTTCTTGTCCCAGACATATACTAGTTATTGCAAATAATGGAAACCATGGAGCCTATGTTTCTTTGGGCCTGACTTACTTCACTTAATATAATTTTTTCCAAGTCTTTCCATTTCCTAAAACATGGGCAGTGTTATTCTTTTTGATAGAGGCATAAAATTCATATATATATATCACATTTTCTTGATCCATTCATCTACTGAGGTGCATCTAGGTTGGTTCCATATCTTAGCTATGGTGAATGCTGTGATGAACATGGTTGTGCTGGTAGCTTTAGTATGGCCTTGTTTGTGATCATTTGGCTAAATGTCCAAAAGTGGGATTGCTGGGTCATAAGGGAGCTCTATGTGCAGTCTTTTAGGGACCTCCATACTGCTTTCCAAAGTGATTGAACAATTTTACATTCCCACCAATAATGCAGTAGGGTTCCCTTTTAGCCACATCCCCTCCAGCATCTGTTGTTATTAGATTTCTTGATTATAGCCATTCTAACTGAGGTGAGGTAAAATCTCAATGTTGTTTTGATTTGCATTTCTTTTAGGGCTAGAGAAGTTGAGCATTTCTTCATGTGTAAGTTGGCCATTCTTATTTCTTCTTCAGAGAAGTCTCACTTTAAGTCTTTAGGCCACTTATTAATTGGGTGGTTGTTTCTTTGAGGATTTGTTGTTGGGGGATTTAATTTTTTGTGTTCTAAGTTTATTTTAGATATGAGACCCTTATCCATTGTATGGCTAGTGAAGATCTTCTAAAAGGTCAAAAGGTATGTACATATGACCATATAAGATGATGCTAAGTGAAATGAACCCCAAGATAGGGACAGAGAGGTTTTATCTTTGTTACTGTTGTTTTTAATGTACTTATAATGTACTATGTGATTTTTTTTGTTTCTTTTACATTCTTCCCCGATAGTGTAACCTCTGTTTTCACTGTATTTGATTCTGGTGCTCTGCATCTTGTATATACATTTTTCTAATTTAGGGAGGGGAAGGTAAATAACAAAATACTGAAATAAGGATACAGGTTGACCTATTGTAACAATGAGATGTATAAGACACAATGTTGAAAAGGAACTTTACAGCTTTGGGGGTGGGGGAAGGGAGAAGGTGGGGAGGGAAGGGATGGTAGGGGAAAAACAAAGGAAGGGGTAAAAATGCTCAATAGGAAATGTACTCATTATCTTCCTCATGTAACTGTAACCCCTTCATACAGTATCTTTACAATAAAATATATTAAAAAAGGATTATCTGAGTTAATGTGGTTAATAATTTGTGTAGAAGTCAGTGATTAAGTTCCTTGCATGAAAGAAGTGAGAAAATACCAAAAGTGGATATTAAAATGTTAAAATGGATTTTAGAAAAAGAAAAGAAAAACTTTTTTTTAGCATGGCTGTTTCCTTCTTACTAGAAAAAAAAGAAACATAAAAGGTAGAAAAAATTAGAGAAGAGAGCATATGAATCAAGTGTGTTTTATAATCTTTTTTTATTTTTGTGGGTCGTCAACTCTAGGCCTGGGCACTGTCCCCCAGCTCTTCAGCTCAAGGCTAGTGCTCTACCACTTGAGCCACAGTACCACTTTCTGCTTTTTCTGCATATGTGGTGCTGAGGAATGTGTCTCATGCATGCAATACAAGCACTCTATCACTGAACCACCTTCCCAATCATGATCACTGATTTTTTTAAACTGGTATTGAAACTTGAACTCAGGGCCTGGGAGCTGCACTTGATTTTTGGGCTGAAGACCAGTGCTTTACCACTTGAATTTATAGCTCCACTTCTGGCTTTTCTGGTGGTTGACTGGAGATAAGCAGCTCATGGATCTTGCTACCTGTGTTTGCTTGGAACCAAGATCCTAATCTCAGCCTCCTAAGTAGCTAGAATTAGCAGGTGTTGCCAGCAGCTGGCTTTTATCTACTTTAAGTCATATGGAAATACAAAAAATAGTCAAAAGCAAAGCTATCCCTTCCAAACACTGATAGCATTCTTTCAAAGAAAACTCAAAGAATCCATGTTAGCTTGAAAACTTGTGGTTTGTTGCAAGATTTCTGATTAGATATGGCAATGAATCAAAGCTGTGATGAGTCAGGCATGGAAATGACAGTACTCTCCTAGCACTATCATTAGCAAACCAGGGCACTTTAGTTCTCTTTGGCTCTCATAGCTTTTAATAAGTCTTTCATTGTAAATATTCTGGCTGTATCAAGGTTGGCAAAATTACTAGGAAAATGAAAGGGGAAGGCTTTCAAATGAGGAACGTAAGAGTGAACAGAGAAGACAGAAAATTTGAAAATTATTTCTTTGTATGACTTGATTCATAAGAGCCTTGTTCTTTGGCTGTATCTACTGATTTAGTTATTGTTTTGTTATGGTTTATGCATAAATATATAAAACAATTATGGGTGTATTGCTCATATAATATTTCTTTCTTTGCGTTTGTTAGATTGAAGAAATGATTTGTATCTTCAAAATAATATGTATGCTAATTTCAGTTCTCTTTATATTAAAAAGAATATTTTCTCTGAAATAGAATTTTTTGGGGGGGTCTGGTCGTGTGACCTGAACTCTGGGCCTGGGCGCTGTCCCTCAGCTCTCCAGCTCAAGGCTAGCGCTCTACCACTTAAGCCACAGCGCTTTTTTCTTTTTGCTTATGTGGTGCTGAGGAATTGAACCCAGGGCTTCATGCATGCCAGGCAATCGCTCTACCACTGAACCACCTTCCCAGCCCCTGAAATAGAATTTTTTAATCTTGTCATTTAACATTGAGATCGAGTTATGACTGAAGAGAACTCCATCACCATGAAAATATTATTTCCCCAAATCCTGGTGCCTCACTAGCCATACTTGGAACTCAAAAAATTAAATCCCCCAACAACAAATCCTCAAAGAAACAACTGCCCAATAAATAAGTGGGCAAAAGACTTAAAGAGAAACTTCTCTGAAGAAGAAAGAAGGATGGCCAATAGACACATGAAGAAATGCTCAACCTCCCTAGCCATAAAAGAAATGCAAATCAGTTAGAATGGCTATAATCAAGAACTTATAACAACAGATGCTGGAGGGGATGTGGACAGAAGGGAACCTTACTTCATTGGTGGTGTGAGTGTACACTTGTTCATCCACTTTGGAAAGTAGTATGGAGGTTTCTCAAAAGACTCCACATAGAGCTCCCCTATGACCCAGCAATCCTACTTTTGGGCATTTATCCAAATGATCACAAACAAGACCGTACTAAAGCTACCAGCACAACTATGTTGATTGCAGCATTATTTACCATAGCTAAGATATGGAACCAGCCCAGATGCCCCTCAGTAGATGAATGGATCAAGAAAATGTGGTATATATACACAATGGAATTCTATGCCTCCATCAGAAAGAATGACATTGCCCCATTTGTTAGGAAATAGAAACTCTTGGAAAAAAATTATATTAAGTGAAGTAAGCCAGGCCCAAAGAAACATAGGTCCCATGGTTTCCCTTATTTGCAATATCTAGTATATGTCTGAGTAAAGCAGAGAAGGTCAGATAAGGTGATGTTAGGGAAATGAACCCTAAGATGTATTCAAATGTTTTTTTTCTTTCTTGCGATTGTTTCTGACACATTTATAAAATTATCTCTTTGTTGCTTTGTAAGTCCCTCCCCCACAGTATAACCCCTGCTTTCACTGTATTTGATGTCGGTATAATTTGTGGAGGGGAAGGGGAAAACAACTAGTTTAAATATGGATACAGGTGGATTGCAACAATGAGATGTACAAGTTTTACAACTTTGGTGGGGGTGGGGGAGCGAGGAGGATTGGGGATCGGGGGGAGGATGGGAAGGGATGGGAAGGGGAAACAAAGGAGGAGGCTATAATGCTTGATAAGAAATGTACTCATTATCTTGCCCATGTAATTGTAACCCCTCTGTACAGTATTTTCGCAATAAAAAAAATCCTGGTGCCTATTTTGTGCGAGTATAAAGTTCTAAATGCTTGTTTTTCTATGCATTAATATATATAAGTGAAAGAACAAATCTTTCATGTCAAAACATTTTCCATAGTGAAAGATTTGGATCTTTGAGAAATCAATATAAACCCTGATGTATTTTGAAAGAAAAAATGCAAACAAAAATTGAGATAATTTATTCAAAACCAGATTAATTGATTTGTAAAAATTCAATGTGATACTCTTAGTATATTTAACATGTCATAATGGTTTCTTCCAGTTTTGGAAAGACTCATGAACAGATACTTCAATCCATAAGGACCACATGTAGGGTATAACATAATTTATGTTATAAATGTATGAGTATATAGTTTACAGAAACTTGGTGCTAAACTCACAGAATGAGAATGAAGTGATTCAATTACCCAAAAGTAACTGCTGGAGGGCCTTGGCTTTATTCCATTTTGATGTCCGTTACTACACTGTCTTAATTGTAACATCATTACCTTAATCTCTCAATTCAGTTGGCAGTTCTAACAATCCATTTCAAGAACATTTCTTCAGGATCTAAAGAACATCCAAACCAAAATAAAAAATCACTCAAATAGCAGTGTGCTTCGCAATGATTATTGAACCAATGATTATTGAGACAAAAGCCAATAGTCCAAGGTTATGAGAATGAAATCTGGATTCTTTGTGATACTCTTAAGTCTTTAAATTAACAGGTTAATTGTTTCCCATTTCAATTTAATTGGAATTTAAATTGATTCAGAAACTTCGATTTGAGTTATTTCATACTTGTTCTTAAACAGAATTTAAGGACAGGCAATGGATTCCAGGCAATGGATATTTTTTAATATATTTTGAGTTTTGTGCACCTGAATTGGAGTGATATAGATATCATATATCATAATATTTACTAAACAAGTACCTTCAAGGAACACAGTATCAATTTGAATTTTTAGACAAATTGAGAATTATTCTTTTATGATATTTAACCTGTATCATGAGTAAAGCTTCAGGTCTTCTAATAACATGTTAGCCTTTTAAGCTTTCATAATTGAAAGCCTTAAACTAGACAATTAGTTTTCTTGTCATCTCTTCTTTGAAAATATTGAATAAACATCTGATTGATATTCGTGACAAAGTTAAACCAATTGCAAGGTTTAACTTCTTAAGTAAATATTGCAGACAATAGAAATAAAATAGAAAATAACAACAAAGGCTTACTTGGAATCTTATAGAATACATGTAAAAGAGACATACAAAAATTTATTTTCATACCAATTTATTATTACATGCTCACACTTGTAATCCTAGCTACTGAGGAGACTCAGAGCTAAAGATTGAGGTTCAAAGCCCAGGCAAGAAAGTCCATGAGAGTCTTTTCTCCAAGTAATTACAAAAGGCTGGAAGTGGAGCTGTGTGGTTCAAGTGGTAGAATGCTAACTTTGACCAAAAAAGCTCTGGGACAGGAGGGAAGGGATAGTAGAAGAACTATAAGGGAAGGGGTAAAAATGCGCAACAAGAAATGTACTCATTGCCTTACTCATGTAACTGTAACCCCTCTGTACAGCATCTTTACAATAAAATTAAAAAAAAAAAAAGCTCAGGGACAGAGACAGGACCCAGCCTCTGAGTTCAAGCTCTAGGACTTTGACAAAACAAACAAACAAACAAAAATATTATTATCAAAGAGTATAAATGTGAATAGAGAAAAGGTCATCTACATATGAATAATGCTCAGAATGAATAATTTTTATTTCAGATAGTCCTTAAGTAAAACTTTTATATTTTTTTCTGAATATTATTTTTTATTGTGAAAATACCATACAGAGGAGTTACAATTACATGGGCAAGATAATGAGTACATTTCTTTTTTTTTCTGGTTCTTTTTTTATTTTATTTTATTTTTTTAATTTTTTTGTGAACACACTGTATAGAGGGGTTATAATTACATGGGCAGGTTAATGCGTACATTTCTTATCAAGCATTGCAGCCTCCTCCTTTGTTTACCCTTCACATCCCTTCCCAGTCTCCCCCCTCAACCCAATCCTCCCCGCTTCCCCCCCACCCCCGCACCAACATTGTAAAGCTCGTTTTCAACATGACAACTTGTACTTCTCATTGTTGCAATAGGTCCACCTGTATCCTTAAACAACTTGTTTTCCCCCATCTCCTCTACAAGTTATTCTGACATCAAATATAGTGAAAGCAGGGATTATACTGTAGGGGAGGGACATACAAAGCTACAAAGAGATAATGTTATAAATGCGTTAGAAACAAATGCATGAAAGGAAAAAAACATTAAAATACATATCTAAGGATTCATTTTCCTAACATCCCATTATCTGACCTTTTCCGCTTGACTCATACATATACTAGATATTGCAAATAAGGGAAGCCATGGGACCTATGTTTCTTTGGGCCTGGCTTACTTCACTTAATATAATTTTTTCCAAGTCTTTCCATTTCCTAAAACATGGGCAGTGTTATTCTTTTTGATAGAGGCATAAAATTCATATATATATATCACATTTTCTTGATCCATTCATCTACTGAGGTGCATCTAGGTTGGTTCCATATCTTAGCTATGGTGAATGCTGTGATGAACATGGTTGTGCTGGTAGCTTTAGTATGGCCTTGTTTGTGATCATTTGGCTAAATGTCCAAAAGTGGGATTGCTGGGTCATAAGGGAGCTCTATGTGCAGTCTTTTAGGGACCTCCATACTGCTTTCCAAAGTGATTGAACAATTTTACATTCCCACCAATAATGCAGTAGGGTTCCCTTTTAGCCACATCCCCTCCAGCATCTGTTGTTATTAGATTTCTTGATTATAGCCATTCTAACTGAGGTGAGGTAAAATCTCAATGTTGTTTTGATTTGCATTTCTTTTAGGGCTAGAGAAGTTGAGCATTTCTTCATGTGTAAGTTGGCCATTCTTATTTCTTCTTCAGAGAAGTCTCACTTTAAGTCTTTAGGCCACTTATTAATTGGGTGGTTGTTTCTTTGAGGATTTGTTGTTGGGGGATTTAATTTTTTGTGTTCTAAGTTTATTTTAGATATGAGACCCTTATCCATTGTATGGCTAGTGAAGATCTTCTAAAAGGTCAAAAGGTATGTACATATGACCATATAAGATGATGCTAAGTGAAATGAACCCCAAGATAGGGACAGAGAGGTTTTATCTTTGTTACTGTTGTTTTTAATGTACTTATAATGTACTATGTGATTTTTTTTGTTTCTTTTACATTCTTCCCCGATAGTGTAACCTCTGTTTTCACTGTATTTGATTCTGGTGCTCTGCATCTTGTATATACATTTTTCTAATTTAGGGAGGGGAAGGTAAATAACAAAATACTGAAATAAGGATACAGGTTGACCTATTGTAACAATGAGATGTATAAGACACAATGTTGAAAAGGAACTTTACAGCTTTGGGGGTGGGGGAAGGGAGAAGGTGGGGAGGGAAGGGATGGTAGGGGAAAAACAAAGGAAGGGGTAAAAATGCTCAATAGGAAATGTACTCATTATCTTCCTCATGTAACTGTAACCCCTTCATACAGTATCTTTACAATAAAATATATTAAAAAAGGATTATCTGAGTTAATGTGGTTAATAATTTGTGTAGAAGTCAGTGATTAAGTTCCTTGCATGAAAGAAGTGAGAAAATACCAAAAGTGGATATTAAAATGTTAAAATGGATTTTAGAAAAAGAAAAGAAAAACTTTTTTTTAGCATGGCTGTTTCCTTCTTACTAGAAAAAAAAGAAACATAAAAGGTAGAAAAAATTAGAGAAGAGAGCATATGAATCAAGTGTGTTTTATAATCTTTTTTTATTTTTGTGGGTCGTCAACTCTAGGCCTGGGCACTGTCCCCCAGCTCTTCAGCTCAAGGCTAGTGCTCTACCACTTGAGCCACAGTACCACTTTCTGCTTTTTCTGCATATGTGGTGCTGAGGAATGTGTCTCATGCATGCAATACAAGCACTCTATCACTGAACCACCTTCCCAATCATGATCACTGATTTTTTTAAACTGGTATTGAAACTTGAACTCAGGGCCTGGGAGCTGCACTTGATTTTTGGGCTGAAGACCAGTGCTTTACCACTTGAATTTATAGCTCCACTTCTGGCTTTTCTGGTGGTTGACTGGAGATAAGCAGCTCATGGATCTTGCTACCTGTGTTTGCTTGGAACCAAGATCCTAATCTCAGCCTCCTAAGTAGCTAGAATTAGCAGGTGTTGCCAGCAGCTGGCTTTTATCTACTTTAAGTCATATGGAAATACAAAAAATAGTCAAAAGCAAAGCTATCCCTTCCAAACACTGATAGCATTCTTTCAAAGAAAACTCAAAGAATCCATGTTAGCTTGAAAACTTGTGGTTTGTTGCAAGATTTCTGATTAGATATGGCAATGAATCAAAGCTGTGATGAGTCAGGCATGGAAATGACAGTACTCTCCTAGCACTATCATTAGCAAACCAGGGCACTTTAGTTCTCTTTGGCTCTCATAGCTTTTAATAAGTCTTTCATTGTAAATATTCTGGCTGTATCAAGGTTGGCAAAATTACTAGGAAAATGAAAGGGGAAGGCTTTCAAATGAGGAACGTAAGAGTGAACAGAGAAGACAGAAAATTTGAAAATTATTTCTTTGTATGACTTGATTCATAAGAGCCTTGTTCTTTGGCTGTATCTACTGATTTAGTTATTGTTTTGTTATGGTTTATGCATAAATATATAAAACAATTATGGGTGTATTGCTCATATAATATTTCTTTCTTTGCGTTTGTTAGATTGAAGAAATGATTTGTATCTTCAAAATAATATGTATGCTAATTTCAGTTCTCTTTATATTAAAAAGAATATTTTCTCTGAAATAGAATTTTTTGGGGGGGTCTGGTCGTGTGACCTGAACTCTGGGCCTGGGCGCTGTCCCTCAGCTCTCCAGCTCAAGGCTAGCGCTCTACCACTTAAGCCACAGCGCTTTTTTCTTTTTGCTTATGTGGTGCTGAGGAATTGAACCCAGGGCTTCATGCATGCCAGGCAATCGCTCTACCACTGAACCACCTTCCCAGCCCCTGAAATAGAATTTTTTAATCTTGTCATTTAACATTGAGATCGAGTTATGACTGAAGAGAACTCCATCACCATGAAAATATTATTTCCCCAAATCCTGGTGCCTCACTAGCCATACTTGGAACTCAAAAAATTAAATCCCCCAACAACAAATCCTCAAAGAAACAACTGCCCAATAAATAAGTGGGCAAAAGACTTAAAGAGAAACT
>NW_012267306.1:6220052-6252552 GCF_000151885.1 Dipodomys ordii
CCTGAACTCTGGGCCTGGGCGCTGTCCCTCAGCTCTTCAGCTCAAGGCTAGCACTCTACCACTTGAGCCACAGCGCCACTTCCAGCTTTTTTCTTCTGTTGTGCTGAGGAATCGAACCCAGGGCCTCATGCATCCAAGGCAAGTGCTCTACCACTGAGCCACCTTCCCAGCCCCCAGTATTTATATAATTTTTAAGTATTTCATTTTTAATTTTTAATTTTTCTTTTTTCTTTATCTCTCTTATTCTTTCCTTCTATCCCTTTCCTCTCTCTGAATTTAGGTCTTGGTTATATTCCCTCTCTCCCTTTCCCTCCCTACATTCCTTTAATCTTGTTTTCTCCTCACAATTTCCCCTAAACCTATTAATTTCTGGTGTGCTGACTCCTTCTTTGATTTTCTTGGTCCACGATTCCTAGTTGTTTGTTGTTGAACTAGATTGTATCTGTATTCATTTTGACTGCATCAAACAATCTGTGCAATGACAGGGATGTTGTTGATGCTTGCCTTAAAATAGTGTTCTAGCATGGAATTGGTTTTGCTTTCATTCTCAAATGGGCAGAACAAGCCAGAGAAACATAAGAAAAATGGCAAGTCCAGGTATCTTAACTCCCACTTATGATTATCAGGCAACAGAACAATTAATGTTTCCAACTTCTTTTGCAATTTAGTTGACTTGTTTTTTTCAAGGGAATAGTAGACAACTGCCAGTGTCAAGATGAAGCAGAAGTGGTAACTTTATCTATGATATGATATAAATTTTTGAAGAAAACCCTACCTGCTTCTTCTGTCTTTCTCAAACTCATCCTTCCAAACTTCATATTTTAAAGAATGACATTAATGTGAGCATCCATTTTAGCATGGCTCAGAGATTCATCTTACCCAAGTTACAATATTCCACATGGAAATGTTTGTTTATTAGATTAAGTCATGCAGAGCAAAGTTAATTTTATCTAGAATACATAAAGTATGTAATACAAAATAGAAAATACATAAAGGATCAATGGTGTTTCTTCCCCAAAAAGAAGCCTTAGGAAGATATTTAATTGAAGCTGGTGATAAAAAAGCAGGAAAAGGTAGAAGTTTTCACCCTTATGAACATTAAAAAATTATTTGACAAGAATAAAAGAGAGCAGAACATAAACAAAAAAAATTCTTAATTTCAAATTTCCCCAGGGCTTTAGTGTATACTCTAGGACCTGAGGTAGAATGTTTAAACATGAAAATAATAGCAAAAAAAAACCAAAACAAAAAACAAAAAACTGGAGTTCCCTAACATTGTTTAAATTAAAGAAGCAAAAGGGTAGCGGTTGCTTTTGAAAATGAATCATTATTTTAAGTTAAAAATCTCAGAATTTTTGAGTTACTGCATAATATTTCTACAAGGACAAATAAACAAAGCAAATAAATAAAGTCACAAATTATAAGATCTTCTCACATGTAATTATACAGCCCACAGATTCACCTTGCTTTGATGAGATGAACTCAGCAGGAGGTATGATAACAAATGCATTATGTGTCAAACATGGAAATTTCTTGGGACTCCTAATTATTTAACCAGAAAATTAGACTAAATGGAAGTGTTAAAGATAAACTTGACAGTCCAAAGAAAGTACTCTTATTGTTTTGATTATTAAAGGAACAATGTAATCCTCAAATAAAACAAACAATTCCTTAAAACATCTAGTATTTATCCAACTGTTAAAACAGCTTATTCTATTGCAGAAGTCTCAGATGGAGTCTTCCTCTACCACAGAATCCATTTAACACCTACTATGTTCCAAATGCTTGTGGCATTTATGCCTCTTAATCCTCTCCATCTGCATACTCAGTTTTCTCCTTAGCTCAGGATATTGTCCTCTACTATTCATCTATTCATTCATTCTATCATTCACCTAGTTCTTTCTTCTGAAAATTCCAATAACATTAAGTAGTCTGAATCCCTTACTCAGGACTCTTTTTCTTTATTCATATTTGCTTCATACTTTGAAATAACCTTGCTACTTGATTCTGTTTGACAAAAGGTTTTATCTTCCCATTACAGTATTTGTTGGTCTAGGTAAGCAACATCTTTTGATGTGTGCTAATATGGTGTAATATGCCAAATTTCTCACAAAGAAGCTAAAGATGACTCTGACCTTGAAGGGCGTCTGAGGCACATTGGAGAAGCTCTGGGTTTAATTGGGGCTGTAAGCACAACTGTAGAGCAGAGTTAAAATTAGTTCCAAGTCACAGGCTTACTATACAGGTTGTCAAAGGTAGAGTCAGGAAGTCTCACTGTCCACTGTATCAGAATTAATGAGACATCACCTTATCAACATAGGAGTCGTTGATGCCTGATTGGTGATCTGGCCTTTAAGTATTCCAAGATGGCTGCAAAGTGACTGTGGGAGAGAATGGAATACTAAGTCCTTCCCCCTTGAAAGAAACCCATAGAACAGCATTGCCATCTTAATCGTAAGGGATTGCAACTGAATTTCATTTGACATCTAGAGCATAGTTTTACTAGTTTGGGTAAGTAAGCTAAAGACCCAATGTTTTAGCCCAACTTATTAACTTATTTTAAGGCTGGCATGAAGACTATCATTAATCCTAGGCGGGTGGAAAGCTCAAAAGATAAAACCTATCTTGTGACACTTTATGATCTTGGTGGCAATTTAGGCTGGTCAGTTATAAGTTAGAAAACAAATATGATGATTTCTCTGAGAGGCCCTGTGATCTTATCCTTCACTTCAGCTTCCTTTGAATTTTTCATTGCTTTTTACTGCTCCCTGTTGGTTCTATTAATTATGTTGCTCCCATATGTTGATTCTATTTATAATTCCTTGAGGAACCACCATACTATTTTTTGTACAAATGATACTAATTTAAATCCCAAATAATAGTATGTTGGAGTTCCTTTTCTGTATATTCTTACCAACCCTTATAATTTATTTGTCTATTTGCTGATGGTCATTTTAATAGGATTAAGTTGATACATATATTTGTGGTTTTAATTTGCATTTTCCTGATCAGTGATTTGAAATATTTCTCTCAGGTATTTTTTGCTGTTTGCATATCTGTTGTAAGGAATGTCTATTTTTATCCATTTTGGGGGTTTTTTAAATTAATTTTTATTGTGAAAATACCATACAGAGGGGTTACAATTACATGAGCAAGGTAATGAGTACATTTCTTATCAAGCATTGTTGCCTCCTCTTTTGTTTCCCCTTACATTCCTGCTCTCCCCTACCTTCCCTCAAAGTTGTAAAGTTCGTTTTTCAACATAACGTCTTGTACATCTCATTGTTGCAATGGGTCCAACTGTATCCCTATTTAAACAATTTGTTTTCTCCCTTCCCCTCCCCAAATTATACCAATATCATGATTTCCCTTATTTGCAATAACTAGTGTATGTCTGAAACGAGCAGAAATGGTCAGATAAATTGATGTTAGGTGAAATGAACTCCAAGATAAGGACTCAAATGGTTTTTCTTTCTTGCTATTGTTTCTGGCATATTTATAAGATGATTTCTTTGTTGATTTGTATGTCCCTCCCCACAGTATAACCCACTTTCACGTTTATCCATTTTTACAATGAGTTTTCTTATATAATTTGGATATCTACTCCTAAACTGATACATAGTTGATGAAATCTCCATCTTGACTACAACCACACCATCCTACTAGCTAACTAAGCTAAAACTTTTCTCTTTATTTTAAAGTTCATGTAATTCAGTGTAAGTTCTATCAGCTTCATTTCTAAAATATATTAAAGATCAACTAATTATTTACTATCTTCAAGAAACAACATGACCCAAGTTTGGTCCTGTAATTTTGTCTTATAATTCTCATCTAGATTTGTATTAACTGTTCTTACCCAGTATCTGGGGAAATGCTCTATCAATGTGTTTATTGGTTTATCCATCTACCTTCATCTTCATCATCATTATCACCATGATCATCATCATCATCATCTACCTTTCCTTACATCTATACATCCATCCATCTAAAGATCTAATGTAAATTTACACCTGCTAAAATGTCGACAATACCAGTCCAAAACCTGTTAACCGCTTCCTGTTTTATTCAATGAGAAAACAAAAACTAATGTTGTGTTCTAAAATGTATTTCTTATGTCTATGCTTTCCCCTCTAACCACATTCCCTCATATCCATTCTTTAGCCAACAAGATTTTTCCACTCCATCACACCAAGAAACATCTAATATCATATCATCCTAAAGGCTTTTTTGTACATTTTATCATAAAAATGCTGTACAGAAGGGTGACAGTTACATGAGCAAGGTAATGAGTACATTTCCTATTGAGCATTGTTGCCTCCTCCTTTGTTTTTCACTTTCCATTCCTTCCCTCCCACCTCCACAACTCCCCACACCCAAAATTGTAAAGTTCGTTTTCAACATAGTGTCTTGTACATTGTGTCTTGTACATTGACCCATTGTTACAATGGGTCAGCCTGTATCCCTATTTAAGCATTTTGTTTTTTCCCTTCCCTTCCCCAAATTAGAGAAGTGTATATAGAAGATGCAGGGCACTGGAATCAAATACCGTGTGGGGGAGGAACATACAAAGAAATAAAAAAAAATCACATAGAACATTATAAATATGTTAGAAACAATAGCAAGAAAGAAAAAAACATATTTGTGTCCCTATCTTGTGTTCATTTCACTTGACATCATCTTACATGGTCATATGTACAGAGCGTTTGACCTTTTCTGCTTGTCCTAAACATACACAAGTTATTGCGAATAAGGGAAACCATGGGACCTATGTTTCTTTGGGCCTGGCTTACTTCGCTTAATGTAATATTTTCCAAGTCTTTCCATTTCCTAACAAATGGGGCGATGTCATTGTTTCTGATGGAGGCATAGAATTCCGTTGTGTGTGTGTATGTGTGTGTGTGTGTGTGTGTGTGTGTGTGTGTGTGTGTATCTTATCTTCCTAAATGCTTTTTAACCCTATGAGTGTCTGTTTTGTTTTGCTTCCATTTTTTTCTAGAATATGTATCTCTGAGTAATACTCAAGGTTTATGTCAACTTCTTGAAATCTTTCCCAGTAAAATATTTCTTTATCATCTGATTTAATTTGAGCACACATTTTTTCTCTAGGATTTCTTTCTTCTATTTTTTTTACTTTATTTTTATCTATTGCATTCAGTGATGAGATAATTTGCTTAATTTTGGCTTTATTCTTTCTCTTCCTACTATCATGCAAATTTTATGAGAGCTTAGGTGTTTATTTTTAACTTTGATCTCCTCTTCAGAGTATATCACTGAATAAGTATTAAATGAACCAATAACTAAATAAGCTAAATAAATCACTGGTATCTCTTTTGTCTAAATCATACATGATTAAATTTCCAATTAGTTAAAACTGTTAGAATATATTCTAGATTAATATGAGAGCATGAGATTCCTAACCTTTCAATACCCTGGTACATTCAGGACTTTTGACTCCTTGGAGAAAATGCATATGTTAGATGAGAAGAGAAAATTATACAAGTGGTTTCTTTCTCTTTCTTTTCCACATTGTGATCACATAGGAAAAGTAGTTGATAGTTCAGCAAAATATCTCTCCCTGGCTACAGAGAATACCATGGGCCATTGGAGATGTTGTGTACACACCTAAAAGTTGTCTTCTTAAAGTTTGAATAGAGAAGCACCTGCTATCCTAAAGGACCCATGTGTACCAGCTAATAGCTTTCTTTATACAAAAACGGTCAACCAGTAATCATAAAAACATTGAAAAACTTCATATAAAAAGTATAATTTAATGACAGAATGATTTGTTTCTTTCTTTTTTAAAAATATCATATATCTCTTTATTGTCAAGGTGATGTACAGAGGGGCTACAGTTACATAAGTAAGGTAATAAGTGCATTTGTTGTCAAACTTGTTTCCCTTTCCCTCATTTTTCTACTGCTTTCCCTCACTCCCACTCTCCCCAACCCCAAGTTACAGAGATCATATCCAACATATTGTCTTGTTTATATTGCTGTTGCATTGGTTCTTTGTCTCACCATTCTGTTGTTCCCCTTCCCTTCCCTAATTCAAAGAAACGTATATACAATACCAGAATACCAAAATCAAATACAGTGACAAAAGGGGATATACCATACGGGGAAGAGCATATAAAAGAAACAAAAAAATCACATAGTACATAAAAACAACAACAACAAAGAAAAACCTCTTGTGTCCATGTCTTGGAGTTTATTTTGCTTAGCCTCATCCTATATGGTCAAATGTATAGAGCTTTTGAGCTATTCTGCTCATCTGATAAAACTATCCTAGATATATACTAACTATTGCAAATAAGGGAATCCATGGGATCTATGTTTCTTTGGGTCTGGCTTACATCACTTAATATGATTTTTTTCCAAATCTTTCCATTTCCTTACAAATGGAGTGGTGTCATTCTTTTTGATAGAAGCATAGAATCCCATTGTGTGTGTGTATATACACATATATCATATATATATATATATATACATATATATATATATATATATATATCACATTTTCTCCATCCGTTCATCTACTGAGGGGCATCTGGACTGATTCCATATCTTAGCTATAGTGAATAATGCTGTGATAAACATAGTTGTGCTGGTAGCTTTATGGCCTTGTTTGTGATCCTTCTGGTAAATGCCCAGAAGTGGGATTTCTGGGTCATAGAGGAGCTCCATGTCTAGTCTTTTGAAGAACCTCTTTCAATTCATAAAAGATTTATCTTTTGGGACTGGGAAGGTGGCTCAGGGGTACAGTGCTTGTCTTGCATGCATGTGGCCCTGGATTCAATTCCTCAGCACCATATAAGCAGAAAAAGCCGGAAGTGGCGCTGTGGCTCAAGTGGTAGAGCACTAGCCTTGAGCTGAAGAGCTGAGGGACAGTGCCCAGGCCCAGAATTCAAGCCCCATAACCAACAACAACAACAAAAGATTATTCTTTTTAAAATTTTTCATTTTTATTATAAAGGTAATGTACAAAGGGATTACAGTTTCATAAGTCAGGTAATGGGTACATTTCTTTTTGGACAGTGTCACTCCTTACTCTCACTCTCTCCAAGTTTTTCCCTTCCATCTCTATCCACAGTTGTATAGCTCATTTTCCCACATTGTGTCTAGTGAGTAATAAAGCTGCATTTGTTCAACCTTAGTCCTTCTATTTCTGTGCCCCATCTTACCCTTCCAAAGACAGATAAATGAACAAACAAGAAAAAAAGAAGTAAAACCCCCTTTTTTCCAATTCTTGACGTTCATTTTGATATATATTATTTTATACCATCACAGGCACATAAGTGTTCGTCCTTTTCTTCCTTTCCTAAGAGTATCCTCCTTTGGTTTCACTGTGTGTGAGTAACTAGAATAATATATAATTAATTCTGTCCTGGGGCATTTTAGATCTAGCTTCCACATGTAAGAGAAAACATGAAGCTTTTGCATCTCTGAGCTTAAGGGAGCTTAACATGATTTTTTCTAGGTCCACATATTTCCCTGAAAATGGCATAGTATTATTCTTTCCATTGGCTATGTCAAATTCCATCGTGTATAGGTTCCACATTTTTCGGATCCACTCATGTATTGTAGGGCACCTGGGCTCTTTCCATCTCTTGGCTTTTGTGAAGAGTGCAGCAATGAACATGCCTCTGCAAGTGTCCTTATGGTGTCCTGGCTTGTGGTGTTCTGGGTAATGCCCGGGAGTGCTGCGTGGTGTTCTGGGTAATGCCCAGGAGTGCTGAGGCTGGGTTATAGGGGATGAGTAGTTATTGTGAGGAAAAAGTGATACTAAGTGAAGTAAGCCAGGCCCAAAAAAACATAGGTCCCATGGTTTCCCTTATTTACAATTACTAGTATATGTCTGAGTCAAGCAGAAACTGTCAGATAAGTTGATGTTAGGGAAATGAACCCCAAGATAAGGATTCAAATGTTTTTTTTTTCTTTCATGCGATTGTTTCTAACATATTTATAAGATTGTAATTGTAACCCCTCTGTACGGTATTTTCACAATAAAAAATTTTTAAAAAGGAATTACAAAAAAAAAGAAAAGAAAATTTCTTACCTCACTGGGATACATTGGTGAATCTATTCCTGTCAAAATCTAGGCTTATATACATTATACTAAGTACTTGGGGATTTTTAAGTTTAGTAGTCAGATATATTTGCTGTGCATTAAGAAAGATAATAAACAGCAGGAGGAATGTGGGCTGAAGACTTAAAAGGAGGATACCTAGAAAGATAGTGGGAGGATATATTTAATGTTTAAGAATGTTGGCAACAAGCCTATGATATCTGAAAATTTACTTGAATGTCTAGGTACAGATTTTTACATTTCCAGTCCTCAAAATTATTTGACCTTTAAAATGTTAATATTATGATATGGCTTCATTAGAAAGAGTATCCCTGACTTCTTATCAAGTCACCAAAGTTGATTGAGTGAAGGAAAACTGGAATTGGGTTGATGGATTTGGCCAAATGGATCCTTAATGTTTTTCTCTTCATTAATCATAAAATAACACAGCTATCTCCCCATTATAAATAAATAAAAATAAATATATAAATATATATAAAACTTCTATGGTATAGCTCCTGTAGTATGCAGTACATTTTATTGTTCTTGATACAATAAAATATTTAACTTTACAATACTCTTGTAAAATTCCTGGTAAATGAAACTATTTAGTATCAGTGGAAAGAAACACATTTTGAATGCTTATGAACTTTAGAAATCATATGCTAACTCCTGTATGTTTTATATTTCATTAAAATATTACATTCCTGTGTATAATGACAATGCTAAATTTTAGACCTCAATATGATTATTAGATAATAGAATGGGATAGCTAGAGGGTATAATTCATGGCACAAGAACAAACAAATAGAAATCTAGTTCAGGCCATTTTGTACTCCTAAACTGGAGGGAGTAAGCAGCAGGGGACTGTATACACACGATAATTTAGATCATGAAAAAGTAGCACAAACAAAACATCATTAAAAATGCATATGCCCAGCAGGAAAAAGCATTGCCCTGGTACATAAAATAAGAAATGATCAAGAATATCTGTTAGTTCTATAAAGGCCTAAATTGAATTTAGGCCCAGTTGAACTTAGGCTGAAAGGATGCTGGTATGTATTTGAGGAAAGTCATTTTGCTTTCTTATCTTAAATATCATCATGCTTGGTAATATCTAAGCATAGTAACCAAGTCCTGTTTTTGAAATCAGTTATTAATATTATAACTATTTACACTCAACAAACAATTTATTTGAGGATATAGAGGTCCATGTAATTTATTTGTAAAGGTAGCCTATGAATATGCACTTATCTTAACAACTTATATCTCCTATGCATAGATAATATGGCACTATGAAGTTTTATGTATGTCTTTAGTAAGACATATATACAAGGAAGAATTTTGCTAACTTCAGCCATTGTATGTGAAGTATTTATGAGTGACTGAAGAGGTACTTCCTGGTCAGTAATTTTCTCTGTTTTGCATTTAAATGTCAGTCTTTAGTTTTTATAATATGTTTCAAATATATGTAGATATATTAATCAATCGATTGATTGCTCAGTAGATCGATAGATAGATATTTAAATCCTTGGTATATTTTGATGTTCCAATAGATCCTTTGGATCTATTTGGGAATAAAGGAAAGCAAATACATAATTATATCATAGTGAGATTTTTTTGTTCTTTTTTACTGATCCATCTAGTAATGTGTAGAAGAGAAAGCAGAGCACAGAGCAATGGTATATAAGCTAAGTGGAACAGCTAAATACAAGATGCTTTTAGGAAGTAAAGACATGGATGGTTACATGAAGTAAGAACCATTCATAGAGTATCTCCCAGATAAAGTGATAGAATATAAAATAGCCAGAGGGTAGTGGAGAGTTTAAAGATTTGAAAGAAGTTGTGAGTGCTTTTGCTATATTTTGTTTTCATATTGAGGAATAGTGTCAGCTGAAAGAGAAAAAGAGAGCAGAGACTTGGCCATTTTATTGGTTATCTCCTTTATATTTTTAACAATTAAAATAGGTGTGTTGTTCAAAGTATGCACTTTTTCATTTGCATAAACTGATATTGATCTTGTAGTATTAGGAGAATAATGACAGAAATCAAAATCTGTATCTTGTGACAACTTGTTTATGTTACTGCCATGTAGTTTCTCCCCTTGTATTCCTGAAAAAAATAGCCAACTGATCTTGAAATATTTTAGTCTCCCTCCGATAATAAAGTTTTAACAAAACTGGTTGAAATTATGGAAACTAAAAATAATAGAGGAAATATAGAAAGACATGATTAAATAATTTATAATCTATTTTGGATTTTATGTATGAAATTACTTTTATTTTATTGTAAGATAGCTAGCATGCAAGAAAAATTCAAGGTCATCTTGGAATTAGGAACAGTCTTTAGTTTTTTTAGTGTTAACATGTTATTTGTAGCTGATCTTGTAATTCTAGGATGAAGTAATTACAACATGTATAAAATTAGGACTGCTGAATAGCTGCGTTTACATACTAATGATTTGCAACCAAGAAAAGATGTCAATTAAAGGCTCACTAAGAAAGATAGTGACAAGTGGACAAGATAAACAGTGTTTATATTGCAGTTGATTCTAAATTTTGGGTGGAAGGGAGCATATGGAAATGAACACCAAGAAATGGAAACAAGAGGATATTATTATTATTATTATTATTATTTTGCTTTTTGTGTGTGTTTTCCTCCTTTGTCACTGTGTTTGATTTCTGTACCTTTTGTCTGGTATGTAAGTTTATCTGCCTTGGGGGGAGGCACAGAAAGTACGGGACAACAGGTGAACAAATGCAGCAGTGATACTCATTAGATAACTATGTTGAAAACGAGCTATACAACGTGTAGAGGAGGGGTTAAACTGGGAGAAAATAAGGGAAGAAATGACATCACTTATTACCTGATTTATATAACTGTAACCCCTCTGTATATCACCTTCACAATAATATTTTTAAATGTTTTTTTATTGTGAAAATACTGTACAGAGGGGTTACGGTTACATGACCAAGGTAATGAGTACGTTTCTTATCCAGCATTGTTGTGTTGCCTCCTCTGTTTTTCCCCTACCATCCCGTTCCTCCCACCCTCTCCCCCGCCCCTCCGCCCCACATCCACATAGCAACTTGTACATCTCATTGTTGCAATGGGTCCACCTGTATCCCTATTTAAACAATGTGTTTTTCCCCTTCCCCTCCGCAAATTATACGAACATCAAATACAGATGATGTTAAGTGAAATGAACTCCAAGATAGGGACACAAGTGGTTTTTTCCTTCCTTGCTATTGTTTCTAACGTATTTATAAGGTACCATGTGATTTTTTTTTGGTTGTTCTTTTGTATCTCCCCCAGGGTATAACCACTGTTTACAATAAGTTTGTTTTTTTTTTTTTTTTTTTTTTGTGGGCCGTGGGGTTTGAACTCTGGGCTTGGGCTCTGTCCCTGTGCTCTTCAGCTCAAGGCGAGCACTCTACTGCTTGAGCCACAGCACCACTTCTTACAATAATATATTAAAAAAAAAACATATCCACAAGCAAAAAAAAGTTTTTATTAGGGATAAAAGTTTAGTTTCTTGTGACTCTACTCATCTCCTGGATCAGCCCATGTAAATACAATGTAATTCTTATCTGTGGAAATAGAAGAAGGAAATGAATTGACATCCTTAATTAACTCACAGAGGAATAGTAGGAATCACAAAGAAACTTTTGGGAGCATTTCTGAATAGGAAATTAAGCAAGGATATTTGACAGAGTATTAGGAGAACTTGAATGGAATTCAGGACAGTGATGAATAATCACCCTTCTTCCAAGATGAGTGATCACTAAAGGGAAAAAAAGACAAAAAGCAAGGCTTAAAAAATAATCTTAGAAGATATCTTCTACTGAGTTATATGTTTAGAATGTACAACAGGTTAGAATTTCTCTAATGGAAAATCTTATCTCAGTGCCTTGAACAGAGATTATTTTGTCTTTAATATATTTGATATTCTTGCTATTGCATCATTTTTGATACATATTTTAGTGAATGGCAAATTAGTTACTTTTACCAGCTCTTTTTTATGAAATAATCAAAGAATAACACACATTCATTTATACATACATTAAAAAATTTAATAGAAATAATCTAACTCAGAGTCAGGCCAAAATGGCACAGAATGGTGAAATCTGATTCTATGTATGTATGTATGTATGTATGTATGTATGTATGTATGTATGTATGTATCTATCCATCCATCCATCCATCCATCTGCCTGTCTGTCTGTCTGTCTGTCTCTGGAGTTCTTTAGAAGTCTAGAATACCATTAAATGATAAGAACTATTGTCAGAGTTCATTTGTTTTTCTTTCTCTTTGCTCTTTTTTTTAATTGTGAAAATACTGAACAGAGGGGTTACAATTACCTGGGCAAGGTAATGAGTACATTTCTTATCAAGTATTGTTGCTTCCTCCTTTGTTTCCCCTTCCTGTCCCTTCCCATATCCCACTCCCCCTTATCCCCCCCACGTTGTAAAGATCGTTTTTTCTACATGTCTTGTACATATCATTGTGGAATAGGTCCACCTGTATCCCTATTTAAACAATTTATTTTTTCCCTTCTGCAATAGGTCCACCTGTATCCCTATTTAAACAATTTGTTTTTTCCCTTCCTCTCCACAAATTATACCAACTTCAAATACAGTGAAAACAGGGGTTATACCATGAGGGAGGGACATACAAAGCAACAAAGAAATCATCTTATAAATACATTTATCTTGTTAGTTTGTTTTAACTTGGAGCACCATGTGGCATAGTTAGCTGTGCTAGACACTGACAATACAACCCTGTCCTTAGCAAGTTCATTGAAAGTCTTCTAGTGCCATATAGAAATTTATGGTTAAGGCTATGTTCATGTAATGGAGTCCATCTCAGTGTTTGATACAAGTTTAGACTCCCAGATAGAGACAATTTGGAATTTGTATAGTATGTAGAAGATAGATACAAAGCCAAAATGTCAGTATCAAATTTATTTTTAGATTTGTTATCTTAATTTCTCTTAATCCACCAAATTGATATGTAGATCAGAATAACTCTTAAAATTTAATAAAGATTTGGAAGAAAATTTTCTTGCTCTGTCATAAGGCATTTTTCTAAGCCAAATTCACTTGTCATGAATTTTGACTTTTTATTCTGGCATGACTCCTTATCTGAATCTATACGTTTCCTCAAATACAAGTCTTGTGTTTCTTCAGGTTAAAGTTCTCATCGTGTAGAGGAATATTTCAATATTTCACCAGCATACTGGCCCTCAGCAAAATTTCAGCTACTTTTGACTTTTTCTATCAATCCTTTATTTTAAATTATTTTTCTAAGGCAATTGGAAATGTAATTTATAACTTCCAGCTTTATTAAGTGAGGAACAGTAATACCATTATTCCTTACTTTGATGATCAAATTTTCCTCGATTTATTCAGTAGAAGAACCCTCAAAGCTGGGCGCTGGTGGCTCATGCCTATAATCCTATCTACTCAGGAGGCTGAGATCTGAGGATCACGGTGGCAAAGAAGCCAGCCCTGGCAGGAAAGTCTGTGTGACTCTTATCTCCAATAAACCACTAGAAAACCGGAAGTGGCACTGTGGCTTAAGTGGTAGAGCTCTCGCCGAGAGCTGTAGAGCTGAGGGACAGTGCCCAAGCCTAGAGTTCAAGCCCCACGACCAACCAAAAAAAAGAACCCTCAAATCGGTTGTTTACATGTTTCCATCATTCTTTGAACATATTTTCCTCTTCTACACTCAGATAGAACTGGATAGTAAATGTAGATTACATTTAGAATCCAAGGATATATCAAACCAGATACCAGTGACTAAAGATCATGTATGAATATACATATATAACCAATTTCCATTGTGATAATTACAGTTTACATAACAGTTACAAATGCTGAATTTAGAAATACCAAGCTATTCAGGAGAAATATGTGTAATCTGAATACAAGAATGTAATAATGTATAGTATACTCTTTGTGGTTAGCATATTTCATTTAACATTAACTTAGTGAGATTTAGTTATACTCTTGCATAATCTAGATATTTCTGTCTCACTGAAAAATTATATTCCCATGAGACTCTGGTCTCCACATTTTCATCAATCAATCCACAACCTTTTCAAATGTATGTTTGTATATAAAGGTATTTTATTTGCTATGTGTTGTTAATTCATTAACATTTAACTCTATGCCAAAAGCACTGTAACTCTTACTTGAACAATGTTTATTCAATACGCATTTTCTTTAAGGTACATCACAATTAGGAATACTAGATAAAAATAAAGTAAAAATAAGTATTTCATTTATAAAAATAAGTATTTCATTTATAAATGAAACTATTATGAGACTGAAAATCAATGATCAAAGTGTGTAAACATATTTCTAACCAATTTATTTAACAAAGCACTCGAACAAAGCATTCAAAGATAAAAATCCATAGAAACACAAAAAATAAGAAATATGGCAAATATCTCTTAATGCAGTAATTTCAAGTAAAACCACCGTTATATAGCACCACATTTCTATCAGAGTAGTAAAGGTAAATAATTATAATACAAAATTTACAGAAGTGGTGCTGTAGCTCAAGTGTAGAGCACTAACCTTGAGCACAAAGAAGCTCAGGTACAGTTCCTAGGCCCTTAGTTCAATCCCCACAACCAACAGAAAAAGAAAAAAAAACATTTACAAAATTTACTAAGGATTGAAGAGAATATAAGCAATAATAGCTTAAATATAGGCATATAAAAGCTTACCCAAAACAGGCACTAGAATGTTCATAACCATAGTACTATGTTAAACAGCAAAAGCTCCTGGAAATCAAGTAAATACTTTCAAATGCTAGAATGGGTAAGTTGATGGGTGTCAACCAACCCATACAGGTTGTGCAAGAATACATGACTTAATACTACAAATTCAATGCTTAACAAAACATACCAACAACATAATGATACTATGTGTTATTGTATTCATATATTCATTTTGTGCAAAAGTGGAGAAAAAATTCACAGCTTAGGGTATTTTTAAGTCTTTCACTGTGTGGTGAATGGGAGGGAACCTGAGATTTTTTTTTAGGTGTGATAATATTCTATCCGTTAACCTTTAAAAACTACTACTTAAATAGAGACATTAATTTTGTAAAAGTGTATTCCAATCTCCTTTCTTCACCTTGTAAGTAGTTTTTGCACCATTGGAAGAAGCCTCCTGACATTCCAATTCTAGGATGTTAATATTCTGTCCAGAAATGTGCTTTTTGATGATATAGTTTTGACTATGACTCCCCACAATCCATGCTCATAGACACCACTGTGGGCACACCTGGATATGTTGAATGGGATGTGAAATTACAGGCCCAAGAGAGTGAAATCATTCATTCTCTACTAATACACATTAAAAAGGACAAAAAAGGTTGCTTATTTACTAAAGTTATACATTTTGATTTTAAATAACTATTTAATCAAGCATTGATTGATGGTATAAAAATATTTTTCCACTCTTCTATCAGAAAAGATCATTCACTATGATAAAATCAAAGCCTTATTTGGTTCTGCTGATCAACTACTTTCTTTAAGCCAATCGGCTTGCAGGGTATATTTATAGTAGTTGAATTTTTTCTTGTATACTTAGAGATTCATGGAAAATAAGTACTAGCAAAGTGATTTCTACTTACTTGATTGTCTGGCTTTGAATATCCCTTTATCCTATGTATGCAGAAGCAGTTTTACAATACTATCTATGGTGAACTTGCTAACTTCATACTGTTCATTTTGATTTTCATAGTGCTTTGTGAGCTTCTATCATTACAGACATTCTTCATTGTTCATTAATATTATGAGCACGCATTGGTGAATATATATTGAGTACTGTAGGTTAAAGCAGAATAATAGAGAAACATTCAGTATGTACAATACCCTAAATTCTGAAAGCATAACTTTTAGTATTCTATCAAGGATAGTAGTCCCAGAAGTCAACATGCGGAGAAAGCTACTCTTTCCTATTAATCCAATTCAAAGCAGACCATAGGAATTCCATCCATGCTGTGATACATAGTTTGGAATGAGGCAGAATTCTATCAACGGATGTAAGGAAATTTAGCTATCTAAATAACTAACATTTTATGTTACTTAGCAGGTGCTAAATTAGCCAACAGGGATCTTATTTACTGGTCCATAAATGTTAAAGAGGCATATTGGAATGGATAAAAGAAAAGAAAAAAAGAAGTTATGCAAATGATATTAAGTTTAAACTTCAGAATTCCATAGAACAGAGCTGCCTCAATCTACAGATTTTTTAAAGGTTCTTATTTTCTGCACATTTTCCAAAGAGCAAAATAATAAATGAAGGTAAGTTGTTTTGTATGTTGCTTCATGTAATACTTGCTGCAAAAAAGTGTGATGCCTATTAACTACAATTTTTAAAGTTATAAATTAAAACTCACCAGCTTTAGCTGATGTCTTTCAAACAATCAGCTAGCAGCTAGGATAATGCTTCCAGTAATGGACCATCTCAATGACCATATTAACTTCAAGCTTTAGTCTCATGGTATGATCCTATGATTCAATTGCAGCCATTGTTTGCTGAACTTTTTAGTAATTTGATTTAAAGGTCATTCCCATTAGATAGTCTCTGTTTTTAAACACAGAGTCTGACACATTTGGGAATTTCAAAATATGAGCCCAGTGGTAAGTGTTTTAAAAACATAATCTTGAAAATATAAGGAAATTATAAAGTTATGGATTTAATGAATATCTTTATTATAATATTTTGATACCTGTGAGGAATTTAAAATGTCAGTCTTAAATGTAGGCAAGGTAAAATGTAGAAAGAGAAAAGTGATCTTAGGAACATTGTCTTACATAAAAATTGATTTCCTAAAGTGAAAAAACAAACATGAACGATCTGGTTATAATTCCTTTCAAATTTGTTAATTTTCAGAGGAATGTTATCTTGTGGAAGAACCAAGATAACAGATAAAATTGAAGGGGATGAAGTACAACTACTTAGTACAGAAAACTGTTCTTCTGTAAAAAGTGGTACTACTTCTCTATGAAAAGATTTTTTATTTAAACAAATAATCACCTAATACAATATTTACGAACTACTTAGTCATGATTATGTGTGTTCACCTGAGAGTTAGTGATTGGATAGATAGTCAGATTATTGAAAATTTGGAAGCTTAGATTCTTACTAGGAAAGAAAAATATGACAGAATAATGACCAATTTTTTTGTTGTTGTTTGTTTGTTTTGTCTGTTGTGAGGCTTTTGAACTCTGGTCCTGGGAACTGTCCCTCAGCTCTGCAGCTCAAGGCATGTGCTCTATCATTTGAGGCACAGCACCACTTCCAGTTTTCTGGTTGTTTTAAGAGTCCCACGGACTTTCCTGCCTGGGCTAGCTTTGAACCATGTTTCTCAGATCTCAACATCTCAGCCTCCTGAGTAGCTAGGATTACAGCTGTGAGCCACAGGCACCTGGCAATGAACAAAATTTTGAGAGAAACTGACTTGTTTACTCCTCAAACACAAAAACACACAAAGTGCCACACAGCCTTAGGAGTTTTCTCCAAGTTTTTCACAATTTGTTGCACAAAACCCCAGCATATATCAAATAACGAAATATGAAAATCGGCTTACATCTCCAACTGTGGTTTACAATTCTGTTTTAACATTAAATTATGGTTAGTTTTGAAGTATTTTATCTTCCACCAACTTTTCACTGGTGCTGAATAAAATAGACAACTGTTGGACAGACCTTAAAAAAAGTTTCTGTTAAACCATAATAGCTTGAGGAAATATTTCCTCTTGACATAGACTTTTTTTTTTTAATGTCAGTCGTGGGGCCTGGGCACTGTCCCTCAGCTCTTCAGCTCAAGGCTAGCACTCTACCACTTGAGCCACAGTGCCACTTTTGGCTTTTTCTGCTTATGTGGTGCTGAGGAATTGAACCCAGGGCCTCATGCATGCAAGGCAAGCACTCTGCTACTGAGCCACGTTCCCAGCCTCAACATAGACTTTTAATTATATTGGGTTTTCCACTTTTCAAACTCACATATTAGATTTGAACAATGTTGTTATTTTCTCTTAGTTTTCTTAAAAGCAGCTGAAAATTCCTGAGGATCATCACAATCTAAACACACATAGCTGAATAAACCATTTGCTATCCTCCAAACACTGATTAAAACACTTAAACATCTGTTAATTTTCCAAGTGAAAAACTACCCATATTTATCCTAAGAGTACTATATTTTTGCAAACACTGAAAGTACAATAAAAATTTGCAGTACATTAATAGAAATGTTTTTTCCCTGCCACATATATAATGTATATACCTAAAGATAGAGTTCAAGCTGACTTCTAGTCACTCTTCCAAAGTGAAATCAGACACTATTTTTATATATTTTACATATTAAAGCTTCTATATACATGTTATGTCTTTCAAGATAGGATTTTACATAAAAGAAGTTTAAAATTAGTAGTATTAGATACTAGTAACATCACTTAGCTATTAAATTTTGTTACATTAATTTTTTAAAAAGTAAATACAAATGAGGGAAACCAGGAGACTTGTGTTTCTTTGGGCCTGGCTTACTTCACTTAATATAATTTTTTCTAAGTCTTTCCATTTCCTAAGAAATGGGGCAATGTCATTCTTTCTAAAGATGGAGTCATAGAATTCCATTGTGTATATATACCACATTTTCTCAATCCATTCATCTACTGAGGGGCATCTGGGTTGGTTCCATATCTTAGCTATGGTAAATAATGCTGCAATAAACATAGTTGTGCTGGTAGCTTTAGCATGGTCTTGTTTGTGATCATTTGGGTAAATGCCCCAAAGTAGGATTGCTGGGTCATAGGGGAGCTCTATGTGGAGTCTTTTGAGGAACCTCCATACTACTTTCCAAAGTGGTTGAATGAATTTACACTCCCACCAACAATGCAGTAGGGTTCCCTTCTGTCCACATCCGCAACTAGTATTATGTTTGAGACAAGCAGAAAGAGTCAGATAAGTTGGTGTTAGGTGAAATGAACCCCAAGATAAATATTCAAATGTTTTTTCTTTCATGCAATCGTTTCTAACATATTTATAAGATAATTTCTTTGTTGCTTTGTATGTCCCTTCCCCACAGTATAACCCCTGTTTTCACTGTATTTGATGTTGGTATAATTTGGGGAAGAGAGAAAACAAATTATTTAAATATGGACACAGGTTGACCCATTGCAACAATGAGATGTACAAGACTTCATCTGGAAAAACGAACTTTACAACTTTGAAGGGGGGCAGGGATGGGGAGGGGAAACAAAGGAGGAGGCAACAATGATTGATAAGAAATGTACTCATTGGGGGGAAGGGAGATGGGAAGGAATGGGAAGGGGAAACAAAGGAGGAGGTAGCAATGCTTGATAAGAAATGTACTCATTACCTTGCCCATGTAACTTTAACCCCTCTGTATGGTATTTTCACAATAAAGAATTTAAAAATAAATAAATAAATAAAAATAAAAAAGAAATATACTTATTACCTTGCCCATGTAATTGTAACCCCCTCTGTATAGTATTTTCACAATTAAAAAGCTTATTAATAACAAAAAAATTAAATACAACGTTTAGAGTCATGGCAGACCACCTGCCTAACAGGCTGAGGTTCTGTGTTTCAAAACATATTATAGCCAAAGATTTAAAAGAATGTGTGTGTATGTGTGTGTGTGTAAATTAAATATCCACTAACATTTTGCCTTTACAGTGTGCTCCAGAATGACACCTTTACACAGCTGAATCTGGAGCTTGTTCAGTTATCAAGAAGAACTTATTTGACAGTTTCCATAAGAAATCTTCCTGAAAGCCCACACATTGAGAGAAGCATATTGATTTTCTAGGTTTAATAGGCAGTAGAAAAATGATAGTAATTATTTATGAGACTCCTGGTGGGGTGCAATCTAGCTCCAGACAGGATTCAGTGCTGTCAACCGAGGTAGACAGATTATCACAATGTGTTTAGCAAATGATCATACAGACTAAAGTTAAACAATGCCCCGAAGGTGAGAGGCAGAGGCAAGTATGACTAGGGAAAATTTGTTATAGGCTGTGATTGCCTATGTTAGCTTGAATGTCTTTGAATATCAAAAACAAGGCATGGTTTGGTGTTTGTTAAAGTTATCTATCTTTCTCCTGAAGAATAGTAGTCAAATTAAAATTAGTTTTAAACTTTAACAACATAAGTTCTAAGTAAAAAAAAACCTGTGCTTCTTATATTGCATTTTTTAAAAGATAAGTTACATCATAGGGAAAAGACAAGCATTTCATTTTAATGTTGAGGAATTAATTCCCTATTGGCTATTATAATAAAGTTTCTTTCTGTCATGCAGTTTTAATGACTGACTCAGTAGACAGAAAGAAATCTTTGGCAATTCTTGTTGAGTTGAAGTAATTGGGTATTCTGGGAATAAAAGAAGAGCCAATTTTCCTAGAAAATTATTAATGCAAATTCCCACAAGTTATGCCCATGATGTTTGACTCTATGTTACAAATCAAAAGTCACATTCTTGGACTACAATGCTTCCAATACTCACAATCTCTTATATTAAATATAATAAAAAGAAAGTGTGTCTTTTCTAATTACCTATAATTTAGAAGTTAATGCTCATTAAGAGAGTTGAAAGAAATAGTTTCCTCAGGTAATGTGAATATTGAAAACATATTATAAAATGTGTTCTGTATAATATAAAACCACAGTCACCTTCAACTCATGTGCTTATTGCTTAAAGCTTTTAATATATTCTTTTTTATATGTGTTAATTTTGTGTTATCATGAACCAGTAGAAATAGTAGAAATAGATCCTAGTTCAGAGAGGAGCTTTGTTTCCTTAACAGGGTACTAAATTGGTCAGGTTTTCTTCTATCTTCTTACAGAATTAGTAGTTAATAGCCAGTTCTAGACACATTTTCTGCCTGCTCTATTGTGAGTAATAAAGCTCTTTGCTTATGGCTCAGGAGGCACAAGTCTTTTGTCAGTATCTATCAAATTGTGGCAGGTGATTGTTAACTTGGAAGCAAGGTGAACTATCAGGCTTTCTACATTCTTTATAGCAGCCTGTGATAGAGAAAAGGTCATGACCTTGATGTATGATAGCCAATAAGCATTGTGATGGGGTCCATGATGCCTAAGAACTGAAATAAAAATCTTATTGAAGCAGAGTCGAAGGAAAAAACAAAACAAAAAAAAAACAAAAACTCCCCAATATCATGATGTCACACAAAGACTACAAGAAAAATGTTTTCCCCAGGTTTTCTTTGTATCATGAAAAAGATTACTAGCCTGGATGTTACTTGATTGAAGAACATTACAATCTTTAGATCTATGTCTGTAGATTGTCCCAGAGAACTAGAATTGTCATACCATTCCTTAATGATTTACTTTAAAATCTATCTGGTTTCACTCCTTCTTGCCTTTCTCTAATGTTTATTAAATGATTCCTTCTCTTTCTGGAAATTCTTTCACATAGTATATTTTTCTTCTGTGCTTCACATATCCCCCCAGAATTACCTTGATTATCTCACATAAATGAGTGTTGCATAGACACTTTTATTTCTTTCAAAGAATAGAAGATCCATAGTGATAGTTTTGCTATATACCACTTATTTATTAATCTTCACTCACTAGCATAGATTCTAACATAGTGTAACTGTTAAAAAAACTTTAGTCATGTGGATTAAAGAATTGATGAATGAAAGAACAAGAATGGAGATTTGGGATTAAGCATTTGAGATTATTTTAAATATTTCAATCCTACTAAACCTTCTTTGTTAGACCCCTTTGATCTTAATGCATATATTTTAATCTGAGAAAGGTTTATTAACAGCACATATTTTCAATAGGTATAAATAACAACAGATAATTTTCTCTGTTTCCTTCAGTTAACCATCACTGATCTCACTTTCCAATTTTACAATATGCATGCAAAATTAATATAAACACAAATGTAACATATATACATATATGTACATATACACTTGAGGGTTACAAATAAATTAATTTATCCAGTTATGCATGTATTCAATCAGTATCTATTCATTTCTTACAGTCCTGGGAATAAGCCCAGAACTCTGTATTGTTTTAAATAGAATCATTTATTTATGCCTAAGAAAGCCTAGACCACGATTTATGCTTCCCTCATGGCTAAAAAGACAGGTGAACACCATCATGCCCATCTTGATTGAGATGAGAACTCATAAAATTTTTGCCTAGTTGGCTTGGAAATAACAGTCTTCCTAATCTTTCACTACCAAGTGGGTAGGAATACAGCTATGAGCCACCAGTACGTGAGTAAATTAATATAACATTAATCAAGGAAAAGGCTTTCTCGTCTAAATTGAAGTCTAATCAGCTTTTTATTATACCAATATTATATACTGCTCCTCTCTTTATAGAAAACTTAGTTTTAATTCTTGCCCTTCTATATATTAAATATTCAGCACTTTGTTAGTATACAGACTTGATGGGAGTCTTAGCTTTTTAGTTAGAGTAGAACCTATTTGCTGTTCTATAAATGTCATAAATAAACAGTGTTGTTACAATTGGGATATTTAAAACACCCAGATTTTATTTCCGAGCAATTAACAATTATTGTGTATGGGATTTCATATATTCAAGCTGAAGATTTATTATACAAATTTTACCAACTTATGGAACTCAGATTCAAATGAAACCAAGTAAAATTTGGATATTTTCCTTAAAAATAAAACTACACCATCATCTCCATCTGGTAATTTTTATGATCTTTTCATTCTGTATGGTTGTATTCAGTAATTGATATGTATAATGCAATGAAGAAAAACAAAATTAAATTAAAAATATGCCCAACAACCAGCCTGAAATTACACTAGATGTGCCACTATGTAACAGTGGTTGAGCTAAAATTCTACATTTAGTTCTATTTTTTGAAAGGAATATTACATGGCCTCATGTGTAAAATTTATACTTTGCTTTTAGAAAGTTCTAAAATATGTTCCCCCAAACTTACTATTCTAAGAAACTTAGTTTTATTACATTTTTTTTCTTTTTCAAAATAATATTGAAATAGTGGTCTGTAACTGACTTCGACAGAATCACTAAGATTGACTTTTAATGGAAATAAATAGACTCAGAAAAAATTTGCATGAAGAAATTCAGCCTTGGAAAACAAAGAAGCATGCTATCTCTCATATGTATTAGCTAGATATAAATTATAAACATTAAACATATATTAGTTCTAATATACTGACACATGCATATGTATACAGTCAAACTGACTGAAGTATAGTATGCAGAGGGGCAGATTCCTATGATGTAACTCCTTTGAACAATTATCAGACACAGTAACAAAATGAATACCAGGTAACTGAGATATATCGTATCTGAGAATGGAGGGGTTGAAGTGGAAGGAGGTAGACAAATTGAGATAGGAATAGTAGGGGAATGCAGTCGTAATACTCAGGGTACATATGTGAAAACAGATCTAGGGAGCTTGTGGGGATGGGCGGAGTTGGGATAATGGAGGGGGAATGATGAGAGGAGCAACACTGAAATTCAGTGTACACATAAGTTGAGATGTTACATCAAAGCTCCATTATTGAACTATATAAAGGTAATACAAATAATTTTAAGATGCCTTGTGAATATGCTATGACAATTTTTGTTCTCAAATTTAGTTTAATATTTCTACCATATTTACAAATAAATCCAATCCTAAACTGCTTTGTTAAAGATTAACTGTCTATGAGTACATAGAAACAATTTTAAATCATTAAGAAACCATTAGAAACTTGCCATCAGTCTTTCAGAAATAGTAAACAAGAATTGCCTAACTGGTAAAAAAAAAAAACAAAAAACAAAAAACAAAAAAAAAAACCTACTCCAGCTCAACCACTTGAAACAGAAGCTGGCTGAAATCCAAAAAGAAGCACCTGTATTTGTTAATGAATCTATCTTAGCCCAGGTGATCAAAAACTAAAGGAATAAAACAGCTTATATTCCATTCAGAAGGTAAAACAGTTCTTGCACTATTTTTATACTTTTGGAGCCAACAATTAATGATGGAAACAATAGATTAAGTCCAGAGGGTGTAGTTTGATTTGTACATCATGAATTGAACAACGAAGTAGGTGGTTTTGCTTATTCAAGGTTAAAAATAGCAGTTAAAATTAGTCAGAGAGGAAGTAATTTGTTCAGTAAGTTGACCTTTAGTACTTTAAATATGGTTTAGAATTATCCCAAAGAAATGTTAGTATCCTGTTTTGTCAGCTTCCCTCTTTTACATCTCCTCCATCTTTTTTTCCCTACCATAACTTGTAGGAAGGTTAAAAAAAAAGGAGACCAGAATGTTTCTTTGAAAGCATTTGAATCATTGCATTATTTCCCTGATAAAAGAGAAGCTTGTCAAGGCTTCAGAATTCACAGATATGTGCAAGATGTTGCTGCAGCCTTGGATCTTTCTTTAGAAGAAAAATACAATTATAGATCCAAAAAAGCACTTCCATATTCTAACCCACATCATAGACTGACACATCAGTTATATACATATGCACACATATACACTTTTGCTTAAATCAAGTTTCAGTCATTTGTAAAAACTTGCATGCATACATTTTTATAGGCACTCAGGGACACCCATGGATATTTCTCACTTGTGTATAGAAAAAGAAGAATCCACGATACAACCATGGTCATCAAAATATAGTTAAAAGATCAAATTCATTCTTCTTGTCTGCTAAATGAAGTTCAAATGGTAATTAGATATACGCTGTTGTTTGTGTATTATTTATGTTTCCATACTACTGTGACAGAGTTCAGTAATTACCACAGATGTTATATGACCTTATCAGATCTAAAATCTTTTCCCTGCTTCCTCACTGTTTTCTCTTTTTATATCTTCCATCTTTTCTTTGCTGGTACCAGAGTGTGAGCTCACAGCCTTCACTTACTGGGATTGCTTGCTTGACTGTTACACTTACGTAACAGTTACGTCTCCAGCCCTGCTTTTTGCTGGTTATTTTGGATATTGAGTTCTGAGGACTTTTCTGCCAGGATTGGCTTTGAGCTTTGATTACTTTGGATTTAGCTTCCTGAGTCTCTAGGACCACAGGCACTAGCCACTGGTTTCTGGCTGTCACTTCAAAGATGTTTGAAGAAATAAATGAGGAAAAAAAACTTTAAAAAAAAAATAGAAGCCCCTATCAGTAAAAGTTAATTCATTTGGAGTTCCAAGAAAATTGAATAACAATTTAATGTGGAAGCAAAGAAACTGACCTTGAGGAAAAAAATAAATAAAGTAGAATATAATTTGAGAGACCTTAAAAAAAACTATTGAAAAATGTGAAGTCATTAGATACACAATAACAAAGGAAAAGAGCTGTTTCAAAAAAGCTCCTATTACTTTACTCACTAAAGACAGAATGAAGAAGATTAGAAATTCCAGAAAAAGTTGAGGCAGAGTTGATGAAAAATAAAACAACTATAACAAGTCATACTTGTTATACCTAAGTAAAATATAAGAAAAATATAATTTTTTCCAAGTTTTTCCATTTCCTAACAAATGGGGCAATGTTATTCTTTCTGATGGAGGCATAGAATTCCATTGTGTATATATACCACATTTCCTTGATCCATTCATCTACTGAGGGGCATCTGGGTTGGTTCCATATCGTAGCTATAGTAAATAATGCTGCAAGAAGCATAGTTGTGCTGGTAGCTTTAGCATGGTCTTGTTTGTGATCATTTGGGTAAATGCCTAAAAGTGGGATTGCTGGGTATAGGGGAGCTCTATATGGAGTTTTTGAGGAACCTCCACACTACTTTCCAAGAAGTTTCAACAAGACACAAGTTGAATTCTTCAGCAACTTCGAACTGTAATACTGGCTCACAAGGGAGACCAGTATTCATTTGAGTATCACTGGGCATAAGATATTAACAGTTATATTCTGGTTTTCACACTGGTTGAAGACTTTGATATTCAGCCATATGTAAATTTAACCATGTAAATATGAAGGTAAAACTGCAAGAATACAGAAGACAGAGAAGGAGGAACTATAGGGAAATATTTTCAACTGAATTTCAAGTCAAATGATATTACTAGAAATAGATTAGAAATCAAGGCATGCATTTAAGAGGAGTGAGGAGATAGAGAATTTGTTTGAAACAATAAGTCAACAGAAGATTTCTAATGCTGATAAGAATACAGTACATGGTACTGTACTGTAGAGAAACTATTGTAAGTAGTCACGTTTTATTTTCAATACATGAAACTAAAATAAATGATTGCCCTGTACCCATCATTTTATAAAATTGAATGGAAATGTATTATGAATACAATTAAAATATAGAAATTGTCATTTATCCTTAATGTAATTACTTTCCTATGATAATCACACAATTCTAAAATGAGATGAGCAAAATTTTAATAGTTCATTTAAATAGCAACTTACTCATATGTTCTTCCTATGAACAAATTTCAAAGTAAATTTTGATATCAATATCATATCTAGTGTTCATTTAGTTATACTTTACTCATCTCAATAATTTATGAATATTTAGCCAAACATTACAAACTTTAATTATATTAGGCATAAATAATTGCTAAATAATTTTAATTAAATAAATCAATATCTGAGCAGTTGTTATCAGTTCAAGGAGATGAACATTTTTTGCCTAGTTTTCATAATGAGTTCACAAAGTCAATTTCTTTTTTCTTTGGTATTAACTTTATTCTATTTTCTGTATAACTTTAAGTACATAAAGGTTTATTTCCACAAGCCTTAGGAAATGCATAGAAGTCACAGGACAATCTCTCTTCCCACACCCCCCCAAAATTGCATATTTTGCTAAGTGTGTTCAAGAGGGGGAAACTGAAATTTACACTTGCAGTTCTGTGCAAGATTCTTACATAAACCAACACCTAAACCAACCTGCAGTGGAGGTTTTTAGTCCTCTGTTCAGGTGCCTGGACCAAAGCCCTAAACTGTTGAGCATAATCAGCAGCCACAAGGACAGATGGCAGGCATCTAGCAGGAAGGGAGAAATGTGATTCTTGGAGTGGCATGTTTTGTTATTCTTGTTTTCGGCTGGTTCTGGGGCTTTAACTCAGGGCCAGGATGCTGTGCCTGAACTCTTTGCTCAAGGTTAGCATTCTACCACTTGAGCTAGAGTTCCACTTCCAGCTTTTTTCAGGGTAGTTTATTGGAGATGAAAGAGTCTTATGGATTTCCTGCCCAGACTAACATCTAACCGTGATCCTCAGATCCTAGCCTCCTGAGTAGCTAGGATTACAGGTGTGAACCACTAGCACCCAGCTTCCTTTTTCTTATTCTTAAAAATCACCTCTGTAGGAAGGTGGTAGGCAGGGATATCAGAGGAAAGAAAGGTCACAAGACCCAGGGAAGTACGACTGCAGTTGGGACACAAGAACCTAGTGTGTCACAGTTGATGTGGACTCAGGATGGAATGCAGAAAATTGGAATGCTGCTAGGAGACAAGTCTGCTTGGAAGGAATGCTAGATGGGCAAGCCTCAGCTTTTGGTCCAGGAAACCCTCTCCTCACTTGTCAACTTGAAGTTAGTATGATTGGAAGAACCACCAGAAATCACACCAGCTTCTACTATCTCCATGTTCACTGTTAGAAAAAGATTCAGTAGTGTGCACATTCTGTATTAATTCCTGGAACTGCTGTTCTTCCCAAAGGATGAGGCTTTTTTTGGTAGAATAACCCTTTCCCTAAAAAGCTGAGAGCTGAAACATCTCAGAGTCCAGGAGTGCAGTCCCTTAAGACCAGAATGGTGGTATGGCCGCTCTGATGTGGAGAAGCTGTACCTTCCTGCAGAAGATCAACTGCCCTGCTGTCCCACCCCAAATCTCAGCCTGAGGTATATTCAGTGAAGGCAGGTAGCTGGGCTTCTCTGATCAGAGAAGCAGTTAAGAGCAGAACGGTAGAGGAAATCTAGAAAAGAACCGTCTTGATACAGATTTATCCCATGGTGTGAAGGGAGAGAGCAAAGAACCCACTCGAACTTGGCTTATCCCGCAATTTCTGTCACTGTGGTGACCAACTTTTGCCCAGGGACTGGGAATTCATTAAAGTCACCGCCTTCTGGAGGAATGAGAACATTCATCTTAGAAGATTTGGCACTGACTCCCTCACAGTCCAGAGAACTCTTGCTCAGGTAAGCATGGCAGCCATCTGTTTTGTTAATGGAAATGGTTGGCACTTTACCCATTATCTGAACTTTGACATCTCTACTATTGATTATCTCCACAATGCCCACCACATCATCGAATACCAGACCAAGTTTCTTACAGTTATGTACTGTAATGGAGTTAATCTTGCCCTTGATTTGCAATGTCGTGTTGACATACTTGTATATGTAAACCACCTGCTTCAGCTCTGTGACATCAATTACCAGGTTGGAATCATTCTCCTGATTTTCCGCTCTCCATTTCTTGCCCTCCAATTCAAGTAGAGCTGGCTCCTTCTTTGTGGCTGGTTTGGGAGATGGGCTGGTTTGGGGTTTAGGTGCAGAGAATGGTTTGGGACCACTGCGTACTGGGCCGCTCTGAGCTTTCAGGGCAGGGTTCTTGTGAGTCTTCATATCATCAGATACATGCTTCTGGGTATGTGTGATGCTCTCCCCTGATTAATCTGCGTAAACAGTGCTGCGAGGGAGGCAGAGTTATCAGAGCTTGAAGTGGTAGGGAATGGTGAGAGAGGTGGACCTGGTGGAGGGGGAGGAGGACCTGATCCAACAGAGGGTCCAGATGGCAATCCACTCGGAACTTTTGCCACGGGCCCCATTTTGTTCCAGGCCAATCCAGTGGTATGGAACTCCTTGATACATGTCTGCAGCTCCGTCCATATACTCAAGTAGGCTTTGACCCAGTCCACATGTTTCTTATCCACATCTTGGTATTCTTTGAGGACTTGGTTTGTCTAAAACATTGCATTTCTTTCACATAGCGGGCAGGTTTGGGAGCTATAGCCACCCAGCCCAGGGCCTGGATTCTCTCGCTGACAGGTGATTGAACAACTTGCTGCCTCGGTTTTTCTCCCGAAAGGTTATCACTTCTTGGATCTGCTCTGAGATGGGTGCCAACAAATGGATAAGCTTATTATTGGCTGGCTGTTGGCACTCAGATGCTGTAACTAGGAGAGCTCGTTCCAATTTCTCATGAAATTGTATGGACCATCTCCACTTGTTTCTGCACACCTCCTCCGATCTCTACTGATCTTCAAGTATTCTGCCACAGGACCAGCAAGCAGGGAGTCAAAGGCTTGCACATATGGAGCTGTTCCTTTTGAAGCATTGTCTCCAGGCCCACAGTGCATGTCAGAGGTATGGGATACTGCCTCCAGGCGGCCCACTGCACTCTACAGTCTTTCTACAAGATTTTGCATATCAGCTATCATGTACCACCTGCTCAGTTCTGCAATCAGCGGCTCTCCACTTCCGGCTAGGTTAATTTCTTAAATACATTTGCCATCCAATAATTCACCTGCCAAATGTATTGGAACATAATTTTCCAGGTCAAAAACTTATGAGTATCTTTAATATTCTTTATAAATATTCATACACTCTCTAAAACTTTCTAACACAGTCTTGGAATGGAAATAGGGAAATAAATGAGAAGCATTTTGAAATTGAGAGACAGCTCTGTGGAAAGTATGTGTAAGATGGGCTTCATGGGTCTGGAGTCACATGGTGTGGGCTCTACTAAGAAGTGTCTTTCCCAAAGAGCATATTGTTATGGTATTGCATAGGTTAAGCTGTGGAGCAAAAGCAAGCTGTGGAAAAGCAGCTTTACATCAAACATAGATGAAGCCATTTTACTCCATAGTAAAAAATGAATGAGATTACATGAAAGAAAAATGACATCACAATTTCATGGAGGAATTTTACAAATATTGCCTATATGGTTTAAAATGTATTGTACATCCAAGGATTCTTTTGTTGATATTAATGACAATGATTACCTTGAAATCATATTTCAGAAACTGAGGAAAGTTTTGAAAGGTAAAAGGACTTCTTGAGTCAGCAACACAGGCTGTCACTGCTCAACGACTAATATAGTGCTTATCGATTGTGTTCAGTCCGTCCAAGTTTCTAGATTTCTGCTTATCAGCAGCTTTCATATAATCTTTTAACATAGGAATAAGGATTACATAATACTGCCTACTTATGCTTCAAAATATATTTCAGTGAGATGGAGAATAATCTGTTGGGGACCTATAACCACCTAATCTTTGATAAGAGTGCCAAAAAATAGAATGGAAGAAAGATAGTCTCTTCAGTAAATGGAGCTGTAGAAAACTAAAATTAGATCCTTACATATCACCCTCCACCAGAATCAACTCAAAATGGATCAAAGACCTCGAAGTAAAAGCAGACACCTTGAAAATATTACCAGAAGGAATAAGAGAAACTCTAGGGCTCCTTGGCACAGGCTGAAATTGTCTTAACAGAAACCCAAAATCTCAACAAATCGAAGGAACGTTGGACAAATGGGATTGCATGAAACTCCAGAGCTTCTGCATGGCAAAGGAAGTAGCTAGCAAGATCAATAGAAAGCCTACAGACTGGGAGAAGATCTTCACTAGCTATACAACAGACAAGGGCCTCATATCTAAAATATACTTAGCACTCAAAAAAATAAGTCACCCAAAGACAATTTCTCAAAGAAACAACTGCTCCGTTAATAAGTGGGGTAAAGATTTAAAGAGAGATTTCTCTGAAGAGGAAATAAGAATGGAAAATAGATACATGAAGAAATGCTGAACTTCTCTGGCCACAAAAGAAATGCAAATCAAAACAACATTGAGATTTCACCTCACCCCAGTTAGAATGGCTATAATCAAGAACTTTAATAACAACAGATGCTGGAGGGGATGTGGACAGAAGGCAACCCTATTGCATTGTTGGTGGGAATGTAAACTTATTCAATGACTTTGAAAGTTGTTTGGAGGTTCCTCAAAAGACTCCACATAGAGCTCCCCTATGACCCAGCAATTCCACTTTTGGGCATTTACCCAAATGATCACAAACAAGGCCGTACTAAAGCTACCAGCACAACTATGCTTATTGCAGCATTATTTACCATAGTTAAGATAGGGAACCAACCCAGATGCCCCTTGGTAGATGAATGGATCAAGAAAATGTGGTATATATACACAATGGAATTCTATGCCTCCATCAGAACAACACCGCAGATTTTGTTAGGAAATGGAAAGACTTGGAAAAAATCATAGAAATTTAGGTTCCATGGTTTCCCTTGTTTGCAATAATTAGTTTTCATATAGGATAATCTTATCCGGTGAGCTGAAAAGCTCAAAAACCATGTACAAATGACCATATAAGTTGATGCTAGGTGAAATGAACACCAAGATAAGGACACAAGAGTTCTGTCTTTATTGTTACTGTTTTAAATGTGCCATGTAATTTTATTTTTAAAAAAAGAATAAAATCTATTCAGGAAAAAGAATACTCTGTTGGGCATTTTTTCATATAATCTAATGTCAGCAGTGGCTATTAAACCTTGACAATATTGAGCTCATATCTGCTGCAAAGGGGCAAATTGGCAAGAATTCTGATTTTTATTGATACATATTAATTTTTATAGTGTTTTCATTATGGCATTATATATTTGTATTATACATTTTCATCATATTCTGCTACTTTGTCTTGTTAAACATAAACCATCACTCTGGTTTTTACTTACATCCACTAACTCCCTTTCAGATAGTTATAATGTGTTATGGGCCTCCAGCTTTCTTGTTCACTGATATAACTGATGTAATGATATTAGGAAAAAAATCTTCAGGTAAGGGAAGTTTTATTAGTACTAAATATTTTAAATTGATTTATAAATGGGGTTTCAATGGGGTTTAACCGTTCTTTTTATAAAATGTAAATATATTACTTGGTTTTTGAAATATATTTTTGGGAGTTCTAAAAAGTACATAATTATGTTAAAATAGTCATTTTATGTATTAATAAGAAGACAGATTTGCAATATAGAATGCAAATAAAAATTGGCCCTTTGAATTTCTTTTGTATACTTCCACAAATATGTCCAAACAATCTTATATGCCAGTCCTATTTTTTTTTGGGGGGGTCCAGTCATGGGGCCTGAACTCTGGGCCTGGGCGCTGTCCCTCAGCTCTTCAGCTCAAGGGTAGCGCTCTACCACTTGAGCCACAGCGCCACATTCAGCTTTTTTCTTTTTGCTTCTGTGGTGCTGAGGAATCGAACCCAGGGCCTCAGGCATGCAAGACAAGTGCTCTACCACTGAGCCACCTTCCCAGCGCCAGTCCTATTTTTGGATCCCATAGATACAATATAGGAAACTAACTGGAGCTATTTCCAACCACATGTGGCTTGCATATTTCAGAGTGTCAGGGAGAAGCAATAACATACACATGCATGCAAGCACATGAAG